>NW_027107962.1:312050-313434 GCF_000696795.3 Halyomorpha halys | reverse complement strand
ACATATCATAGAAGCATCACGACGGCTCTCAAGTCGATAGGTATCGAGGAAAAAAATACATTTCTATAATAACAGATTTTAAAGCCCAAAAGTATCATGTCAGTCGTTTGTCGAGATGTAGTCCTAAGTAACGGATCTGTTCGACAGGAATAAGTAAATCGATATCTAAAAAAAAAAAATGAACGTGTCCTTGTTGCAGGAAATTTAATTTACTTTATATTTATTTATTGAAATCTTTATGCTGTAGAACTAGTAAGTCTTTAAAGATTGATAATTAAGAAAATATGTGACCTTTTCTAACCCATTTAGTCACATCCTCCACCCCTCCTGCCAAAATCCCAAAACCACAACCTCTCGAACGTTTCAGAGCGTCATTTTCACTTTGTCATTTTAACTACATTATTTCTTGTTCAACAGTTATTCCGCAACCTGGGGGAAGAGGTGAAGAAGAAGGTAACGCTGCTCACTGGAGACGTATCAATGCCCAACATTGGCCTGTCTTGGACAGACATTGAGAGGATAAAGGAGCGTGTACAGGTGGTATTCCACGTGGCCGCCATCGTCAACTTCAGTGCTGCTTTGGACAAGGCTGTCATTACTAACGTTGGTGGGACAGCCGCCCTCCTTGCGCTTGCCAAGGATATGACCAACCTTGAGGTTAGATCATAAAGATTATGTGTTATATCAATACTTACAGATCAAACTAATGACAAATAATTATTTGAAATCATACAGAATCGACTAAATTCACAATAAACTATTCAAGACATGTGAGGATTTTAAGATTACGTCTTTTAGTACAAAAATCCTCGAAAATAATATTAGAAAAAATAAAAAGAGGAACCGATTTGCTTACCTAAAAATGAAATCATTAATATATTTTTTTAATAATTTATTGATATTTACAACTGTATACATACATACACATCAAGTAAATTTGCTGTAAGTGATATTATGACATGATAAAAACATGTGGAGAATCTACCCATTCTCTTATCTTAGAACTCCAAAAACATTTCTAAAGGAGAAGATCTCGAGGCCATCTTCTTTTCAGACGCCGAGGAGGATTATTAGGTAGTGAAGGCTGGCTTTTCCTTATCAGAAATAATTCAATTGGCCAAAAACATGTCATAATAAATTTCACGATTTTAAAAGCATTAGCCCTAGATTTTCACAAATTAAAAATTCAATGTTTTGCTGAATCGATATATTTTATTTATTTATTTTTTTTAAAATAATTTATTTATTGATATTTACAACTGTATACACATATATACAACAAATGGAGTATAATATTGTCAATTAAATGGAATAAAATTGCTAAATAGTTAAATTTAAAAAAAAATTAAAATATTTGCACGTAGGGTGTAGACTAGTATTAAAT
>NW_027107962.1:306931-307715 GCF_000696795.3 Halyomorpha halys | reverse complement strand
AGCATTAAGGATTTTACGAAGGATTTTGGACTGTAAGGATTGGATTCGAGAGGAATTAGATGGTTTAGTGGAGCCCCATAGCTCAACTCCATATGTCCAAATAATCATTAATTTAAATTTGAAGTAAGGGGGTAAGCGAAAGTTTTATTTTGCGCCCACACACCTAATTTTAAAATAACGGAGCCAACCATACATTTAAAACTATCTATTATAACTATCTATCAAGTTTCTTGTTTGACTTTCCATTAGAATTTACTTTTGTATGTACAATCATATATTCGAGTAGAAAGTTCACGAATACAAATGTATTTGTCTCTTGTCAATCGAATAATATTCACCCAACTCCGACAAAATATTGCTGAACCTTGTGACAACATTATGGAACCTTAGGTAATAGCTCAATTAAATATATGTTATGAAATTCCCAACAGGCACGTGACCTTGAGGGGATTGTCATCCACGAAATTAATCTTTTTTTAATTTACTTAAGAAAATCAATCATTGCGCATGAATTATAATTGAAATCATTATTACATACTTAAGCAAAATTTTGCTGAAATAAAACATGCTTCCTCATACGTGCTCAAGTTCCTAGCTTAGCTCTCCATTAAAATTTACTTCTGTATGTATATAAATGTAGAATAACATACGAAAATAGTCTTTCATATGACAGAGGCATTTTAAACGTGATTCACGCCTATTTCTATTATATCTAGTTCTTCGCAAATGATTTGTTTTTATGTGTGATTAGTGGATGGATTGAAGTAGCTATATCTCCTTTTTT
>NW_027107962.1:303884-304456 GCF_000696795.3 Halyomorpha halys | reverse complement strand
AATAATAATATATGGTGACCATAACTAATAACGTGGGTAAGGAAAATTAATAAAATAATAGAAAAGGAGGGGGGAGAGGGGAGGTAAAATAAAGATAGGAAAAAAAATAGAATAAAACAAAAGCGAATCTGTTAGCTTGAAATCTTACAGCCAAGTGGGTTCTGAGCAGAATCCTCTCTTTTTTTCCCCCATATTTATTTTACCACACCCCCCCTGTCTTTTCTTAACTTTCCTTAACCACGTTACTAGTTATGTTCACCATATATTATTATTGTTGTTTTCAATTTATTTTTTCTATTCATTTCTTTTATGAAACTTAAGTTATATTTTGCTTGTTTATCTAATATTATGGTTACATATATTTTTTTTCTCTCAATTATATTTTTTCATTCCATAATATTAATTTTTAAATTATTAATAACCTAAAATATTCATATTTCTTTGCATTATATAACTTTAAATTCTTATTTTATTTCCTTAACTGTGTTATTTTACCTTGTTTTTCAATTACATATGTATACATTTTATTTTCCACTTCTTTCATCACTTAGATTTTATTAATTCCATTCTGT
>NW_027107962.1:298231-299284 GCF_000696795.3 Halyomorpha halys | reverse complement strand
TTTTTTTTTTTTTTACCACATGTCTGTATTTTTAAATTTGTTTAATTTATTACGTAAATACAGTTAAGAAAGTTTGTTGTGGAAGTGCGTATATAGGTTCTTCTTCCTCACGTATACAACAATATTGCGAGCTGCAATGGAATTAGTGCCTGTATACGGACTAATAAGGCAGTCCGCAGCCTAGAGTCAGAGTTAGAGGTACCCACCGGCTTATCCGCTTTTGAGGCCACAAGACTTTGGGGTTCGTTTCAGGACTCTCACCCATCCAATTTTCAACCGACGATCATCATCAACCTCTGGATGACGGCGGATGTTGCGGGGGAGAGATTATCCTCAAGAAGTCGTCGATATGCGCATATCAACCCCCCGGCCATCTACTGTGAGTGACTTTTTTCTCCCATTCTTTCACCGAACTTCATATTTTTTTTGTTTGTTTCTAATTTACTTGTGTATAGAAAATTGTTTTGTTTTCTTGTTTATAGATATATATCAAAATATTTTCTCTTCTACTTCACAATTAACTCTTTTATTTTTTATTGTAACAACACTACAGTTCATTTTTTTATTTGTTTATATTTTAATTTAATTAAATTTGCATATCAATTGGAAAGTTTTTTATTATTTTAAGTCTTTATTATGTTGTAATATTCATTTCAGGTACTCCGTTTTTTATTTTGTATAACTCGAACGAGCGAACAATTTTTCTCTGGGGAAGAGGTCCGTTTCTGCATTCACGAAAAGATCCTCGCCCCAACAACAGAATTATATACCGACAACAAAGCATTTATATCTAGCGAAAAGAAAGGCAAGGAGATTCCAATCAGGAGGGGAGTCAGGCCAGGAGTTTCACTATAACCACAGACCTTCAGTATAGTATTGGAACTTATTCTAAAGGGTATTATTATTATTATTATTATGTTATGGGTAACAGACCATGGAGACCTAAGCCCTCGCGCGATGTATTTCCCAATATTAGGATGTAATGTTCCCAGTATTAGGAAATACATCGCGCGTTTCTTGACGTGTTTTTTTTCGTAGGGTGGGTTCGTCACT
>NW_027107962.1:293529-298091 GCF_000696795.3 Halyomorpha halys | reverse complement strand
AAAAAAACCTGGGTGGGACCGGGATTCGATCCGAAACCTGTGGATTGGTAGTCTGGCGCGTTACCACGCAGCTACCGCTACCCCATTTTAAAGGAGATGGATTGGGATAAATATAGAATCAAAAAATATGTCCTTGCCAAACTCCCCTCACTAGGCTAATTGGGATCTCTTTGCCTTTCTTGTCGCTAGTTATAAATGCTTTGTTGTCGGTATATAATTCTGTTATTATAGAAGTGTATTTTTCCTCGATACCTATCGAGTTGAGAGTTGTCGTGATGCTATTATAGATATATGCTGTCAAAGGCTTTGGAGAAGTCAACAAATCCAAGGTAGACGTTTAAATTATATTCTTGAAATTGAGCTATGGGGCTCGACCAAACCATCAAATTCCTTCCGCATCCAATCCAAAATCCTTGATGCTCCTTATTACGTTACAAATAAACTCATTCACAAAGACCTTAACATCCCATTCGTTGCAGATTTGGCCCAAAACAGATATGCGTCTTTTAATTCCAAACTCCTTAACCATCCTAAGCCATTAATTCTTAATCTTTCATCCTTAACAATCCCTGATAATCCTCTGAGGCGTCTGAAAAGAAGATGGCCACGGGATCTTCTAATTTAAATTAATGTTTGAAGTACCACCAATGGGTGGTTCCTTCCCAAGATTTTCAAGTGTATATGAAACATACAACATATTTACTTATTGTATTATTATTTGTACAGTTGTAAATCACATTAAATATATAAAAAAAACAATTATATTCTATACCATTTTCTATCAATTGGTTTACAGCGTGTAAATGATCAATTGTATACATGCCCTTCCTAAAGCCCGCTTGGTCCAGAGGTAAATTTTTGTCTATAGTTTTTGTCAATCTAATTTGGATGATTTTTTGTAAAGACGATATTGGTCTGAAGTTTGTTAATTTAGTTCTGTCCCCTCTCTTGTAAAACAAAACTTATGATGTTTTCAAGTGTATGGGAATTTCTTCTTTTTCTATGACTTTATTGAAAAAAATGCACAACACTGCCCATATAGAGGTAAATAAAAGTAAAAAATAGAAGATTCTAGGCAAATAGTAGATAGGTAACTTTTTCTGCCCATCCACTAATCACACAAAAACAACAAATCATTTGCGAAGCACTAGATATGATCCGAAGAGGCGTGATCACGTTTTAAATGTTATTCTACATTTATATACATACACAAGTAAATTTTAATGGAGAGCCAAACTAGGAACTTGAGCACGTTTGAGGAAGCATGTTTTATTTCAGCAAAAGTTTGCTTTAGTGTGGAGTAACGATTTCAATTTTAATTCATGCACAGTGATTGGTTTTCTTAAGTAAATTATAAAAACATTAAATTCGTGGATGACAATCCCTCAAGGTTACGTGCCTGTTGGGAAACTCATAACATAAATTTAATAGAGCTATTACGTTAAGTTCCATAAGGTCGTCACAAGCTTTAGCTTTAGCAATATTTTGCCGGAGTTGGAAGAATATTATTCGATAGACGAAAGACGAATACTCTAGTATTCCCGAATTTTTTACAGGAATAATCAATTATTTCAGCAAAACAATTCGATTAACCATTCGAATACTTTTGAATATATACATACATTGGTTTTCGTATTATTTCATTGAGACAATATTTTTTAGTGTTACAGACCTATGACAGTACTTTTATGTATTTTATGATCGTGTTTAGATTAATTTTAATTTTTCTGATTTCTACCATAATAGGGTTCATTTGTGTTTCGCGAAATGTATAATATGAAGATGCTATTAATTTTAAGATCGCATGTAGATTTATTTTTACTTCTCTGATTTCAAAAGTATTGACCCTAATGCCTAATGGGGAGAGGGGTAGGAAGAGTTTTGAAATAGGGGAATCCCAATAAGATAATTTAGGAAATCAAGCGGGGACTAGAGACCCTATTAAATTAGAAATAAATATTTGGGAGGGGGTGAGGAAAGGCGTGTTTAGAAAGAGGTTTAGTCTTTTCCCACGGCGTTCCTAGAAATGGAATAATTATCAAGAGTTAGGCCAAAGAAATCTCTCCAGAGGGTATCCGGAACAAATAAGAGGAAAGACAAAAGTCATAAGGGCTTAAGATCCTTTTTAGAAAGAAGGATATTTATAGGGTTTTTCTACAGAGATTCTATTTCTCATAGCTGGGACCATTTGTCAGATGTGTTTGAGAAGGAACAAATGGTTAAAATTATTTAAATGATGATGCTGGTCTCTTATCTTGCAGAATATGAAAATGTTATCGATTTATTTTAACTTTTCTGATTTCTAACATAATAGGGGTCATTTGTGTTTCGTGAAATGTACAATCTGAAGATGCTATTAATTTTAAGATCGCGTTTAGATTCATTTTAACATTTCTGATTTCTAATATATATGGGTCCCTTTCTATGTTTTAATGGATGCAGAATATGAAAATGCTATCGATTTTAAGATCGCGATCCGTAAGTTCGATAGTATTTTCATATTGTGTAAAACCCAAAACTTATAGATGGTCCTTAAGATTTTAGTGATTAGGGAAGTTAAAAGAAATCTGTGCGCGAACTTAAAGTCAGTAGCATTCTCATATTCTGCATATTACAAAACATATAAATGGACCCTATCACTTTGTAATAAGAAAAGTTGAAATAACTCAATGCACGATGTTATTAAAATCGATAACATTTTCGTTTTCTGGGTCTTATTGAACATAAAACAGGACCCTTATAGGTTAGATATAAAAAAAAATAAAATGATATAAATCAATACACGATTTTAAAATTGTTAGCATTTTCGTTTGCTATTCGTCTGAAAATGTGTAATGGGACCCTCATACGTTAGTAATTGAGCATGGTAAAAAATTAGGGAATTAAAAAAAAAATTGTTATTCGAATAATATTCTATTCGACTAATTTTTTATTCGATTGAAATAATATTTAAAATATTCGAATACATCATTAATCTAATTATTTAGTCGTTTTTTTATTCGAATAAAAATTATTCCTCTTCTCTAGTCGATCAAATACTTTTCGCCCAACTCTGTATTTTGCTTAATAATTTTTTTATATTATTTTATACATGCCATTACATTTACCTCAAAGATAATGAAAATAATATCTTTTCTCTGGAAAATATCTGAATAGAATTTTAAATTAAAAGGTGTAGTTTACCAACTGTATATCGATTACTACAATGGATACGATTCTATTGACAATCGCTGGTATAATGAATAATATTTTGATCGAACTAGAAATAATAATAAAAAAAGAATAAATTAACCAATTTATTATTTTGTATGAAAAATTAATTAAATATATTAACCTGAATAATAACGTTCATTTTTTTTTGTTTTTTTCACCAAGTTGAATTTCTGATGATAAGATTTAGACTTCCAAAATAGTGCCAATTATTCAAAAAACGTCTCTTTGATGAAAAAGAACGAGGTCAAACTGGTCCGCTGTAGACTTCCTACAATTTTTATGAATTTTGCCTGTGCCAAATTTGAAGGATGTGCATGGCCGTTGAATAATTGCTTTGTTCCAGTTGATGAAGCGGCCTATTTAGCTTGATGTACTATGCCGAGCTCTTGATTGTATAAACCTCTGGTTAGCTTGATATGTTCATTTTCACAATGACAAATTCTTCAGAATTATTTAAATAGCTATAGAAGCTTAGGATTAGACAATTTCTGAAATGCCTTGAGTGTATGCGCGTATACTATTTAATAATAATATAATATTAATTTTTATTATACCCACAAGAACCTAGTATGTAATAAAATTTATATTAAATTTGTATAGATTGTCCAAACTAGATTTTCATTTTTTTTTTTTTTTTAATTTGGTAAGATAAGATTCCACCAAACAACCGTTGAATTCTTAAATTCTTGAATTCTGTTTCAATCAATATTTTCAATTAGATCTTAACAAGATTAATTTTAATATATAACTTAATATATTCCAAAATAATATCTTATCTCGAAGTCGCTATATATCATTATTTTAATTGATCATAAACCACCTATTTTTAATTGGTTTGTCCTAACCATATAGTGTTTTTTTTTTCTTTTAACAATCTATGTAAAAAAATGAATCCATTTGCACGGTGTTGGAACTAGCTTTTAACCCTTTCAAGTTGAAGAAAGCAAAATCATTAAATCCAATAAGTTTGTTATCCACAACTGATTTCATACCAGCCTCACAATCCGATTCTCATTCCTTTGTCAAGGTTTAAATTTCCTTGCAGACGAAATACTTTTAATTGATTATTTTTACCCTTTTTATCAAGCCTGTCAATACTTGAAGTTTTTGACAATAGTATTTCCCACTAATTTTGATTTACTAAGGAGCAGTGTGTTAACCTTAGTTTTCGTTCGTTCTGTTTATTTTTGTGGCTAAACGAAGCCATCTTGTATGTATCAAATATGTTATCTTTTTTTTTAATTACCACTCCCAACATCCTTACCAACAAAGAATTAACGTAGCCAAAAACCTTATTCACCGTGGCCTTTCCCTTTCTGACTCCCGATTCCATGAAAAAAACACACACC
>NW_027107962.1:289428-292184 GCF_000696795.3 Halyomorpha halys | reverse complement strand
TAGAAACTCTAGCCGAAACTTTGGCACATTAAAATAAGTTAATCATACTTATTTGTGTTTTTCATTGACCGCACCCCCAACCATCTTCTCCTCATTTATCATCCACGGTCAACCATCTCTCACAATTATGTTATCTTTTTCTACTCGATGATTTCTTTTTTATTTCAAGTAATGAAACCCTCATTCCTTTGTTTATTATTATTTTAACATTCGGCCAAGAAACAAAATACATGGAATGGGATTTTCTTCCAAAACCCAGGGCTCAAACGCCACTCGCTGCCCCAACGTAATGGTAGTTCCCAGACTTGGAGATGGATGAGGCGTAGATTAAGTTGGTAAACATATGCATAGATAAAAACTTCCTGAAAATTTCCTTTTTCGATTTTGGATTGTTTCAGTTCAAATATAATTTTCTTGTATTTCTGAGATAAGAAAACCTGTTGTACTAAAAGTAAAATTTTTTCTTGAAGAAATTTCAGCATGCCTCACTCTTTGGTTTTTTAAAACAATTAATAACAAGAAAATGAATAATTTCTATGAATGAAATTTAGTGACTAAGTGTTTGTGGACATTTTGGAGAGAGATTTTGTAATATTTTTAAGGTTTTATGTTTTTATTGAGGCTCTCTGCAGCCATAAAGTCGATTAGCTATATACAGTTACCATGACTTTCCGTGTAGCCCAATTATTTTGTTTTATTGTCGTGGACTTGATGGCTACTGGATCGTGTTCAATAAATCTAACTATGATAAATTTAAAACATAGCCATGTATCCTTCCTATTGTCATATGTTCCCTAAATAAAAGGAACATAGTACCAAAAGGTTATTTAGTTCTGAGGTCTAGGGGATTCCAAATTTTCTTTCAACTTACGGGACACAGGGGGTATGCGAAATTGGTCCACGGTTATTGTGGCAAATCCTAGCGTAAAATCAACTGACGAAATCGTCCCAAAAAGTTGCAATAACTTCACTACTAGATCTGTTTTAATTTCAGCGGATTTCGTGAAACACAATTAACGCTGACAAGTACTCTGAAACACCGAAAAACGCAGATAATAAATCTTTGAACCTACATTGGCAGAAAATCTGGCCGAATTGCAATTCAGGTCTGACGACGAGGTGAATTATTAAGATTGTTTTCCCAATGGCCATATGGCGGGAAACTGATGTGTCATAGTCTTAAAAAACAGTCACAACGTTTTCAAAAATCCATTAACTGAAGTTCCCATCATGTAGGAAAATAGAATAATATTTATCATAAAAATTATGTAAATTTAATAAAAAATAAACGGAATTTTGTGTTTCAAAAAAGTTGGAAAATATTTTTTTTTTAATTACGTAATAAAAAATCTAAATAAAGTTGGAATTGCTATTTTGTGGGCACATAAAAGTTGAAAATGTGTGCTATTTTAACAAATTTTTATCTCTTGAGGCAAAATTTAACAAGAATACAAAATAGAAACAAATAGTTTTTCTAAAATTATTTTTGGGGCATGCTACATACTGGATGTCGTTGAAGCACAATTAGGAGAGGCAAACCTATATAGATTAGTCCACCTAGTGGAGAGAAGGCGATTGGCGTAAGCAATTGAGGAAACAACGACAGAACGGGATTATTAAGTAGGCCGTAGGAAATGGTTCCTGAAATCGGTAAGCACTCTTAATGAAGACTGCGCTCTACCACGAACTAAATGATTTAAATGGCACTGCCCCATTCCCATAACAGCTCTCATTAGTGTTTTTCGTCCGTAATTTGTTCTCCTGTTGTTTACCTGATATGTGCTATAACAAATCATGTTCATGTTTTCCATTAAACCTTCCTTATTACATTAAAGTTATTATAATTAAAACATGTAATAATTTTATTTATCATCAACATGAACAATTATTATAATTATCTAAAAAAATAATTATTTATTTATTTTATAAATACATCAACCAGTCAATCGTCATTTGCATTACGTGAATTATATTATATTTTTCTCTACAAAAGATGAAACAGTTTTAATTTTTTAAAAACCTTAATAAATTTTCTACACCTGCTTTTAAATTGAGTTGATTCTAAATGTCTCAGAGTTGTCTTGCATCCTTAAGAGCCTCTCTGGCCAATAAAATGTGCTCCACTATCAGAATTACCATGCCGTCTCGTCAGGTCAATGGGTACAGTCCCTTCAGGAGGTAGGTGTGGGTACTAGCTGTTTGTGACTTTCTACCAAGTAACATTATCAACGGCTATATACATAATATATTTTTTGACCTATCTTTTTTTTTGGCCTGTTTTGTATTGCACTGTGCATAAATTAATTATAGGTTCAGCGGTTTTTGAAATAGTATAATTAACTTTGATCCAGAAAAAAAATACATGTATTTCCTTCTTACAATGATTGACGAGACCGACAGATTCTTTAAACATCAACGCTGGAACAAAACAAATTTTAAAAGTGTAAATAAACGGAAAACATATAGATATAAAACACATATATAAAGAAATTCTCCACTGCCAACAGAAACGTCTTTCACTGGTAACCAAAATTCAGTAATGATAAGATAGCAGTAAAATAATTTCAACATAGCAGCAGTCATTTAAAAAAAAATCGAAAATCTACAAGAATATTTGAGTATGTACATATAGTTCAGAAACGTGGCTTAAACCCAATATCCCAACTTCCTCTATCTCCATCCCCAACTATACCCTCCTTCGTCATGACCGAATAGACCGTACTGGCGGTGGAGTTGCACTTTATGTTCACGACAGC
>NW_027107962.1:261414-286073 GCF_000696795.3 Halyomorpha halys | reverse complement strand
TTGGTGTACGGAGGGCTATCTGCAGGACTAGAGTTGACACTGAAGAGACTCATGAATTGCTTTTTTTTTATTAATAATATACGGCATTTTTTATTATTATTAATAATATAAGGCAATCCACAGCAAAGGTGATGTTTACCTATGCATACTGACTGATCTCTCGGGAACATTCCTAATATCATCGTATCCATACTAAAATATATAAGCTGATTAAGACACAAGATTAATAATAAATAAGAGAAGATTTTATAGGTCTAGTACTGCCTTTTATGAAGGAAAATCTATAATATATATAATATAATGTATAATATAAAATATATAATATAAATGTTTGCACTGGGGTTACTCGAAAGAAATAAAAAATAATCCTTATTCTGTAGCGTGTTAATCCATAAAAAAACATATTAATCCACTCTCACAGTTTCCTCGAGTCATATACTATATATATCATATACTATATATAGCGGTGGAAGGAGGTTACACTTATCATTACTTCATGTGGCTTACAATTGAAGGCCGTTTCACCTTATATATTTTAAGACGCTTTAAAATTCCCACAATGTCGTTATTATAATAGTTATTATAATGCTACATCTACAGGTTTAATAATTATTCACTTTTGCCATGAAATATATTGATACATTTTTTATTATTTTAATATGTGAGAATTCGGCTAGTTGACTAATAGTACATATGAAATTCCCAGGGGAATCCCATCCAGCTCACTTTGACCTGTTTAGGGTTTAGCTGTAGGTTTCTTAAGCCTATTTATTTCTTATTTACTCGTTCCAAATTTAATAGTCCAAATCTTTGTTACTTAAACTAACTGCTAATTTTTCTTAGCTTCTTATAGTTTAACTGTTATTAACTACTTCTGGAGTTTGTATATCTCGCTGAATCTGTTTTGTTTTTTTCACTGGGGTTCATCAGCTTCGTCTTCTTTGATGTTTAGGAAAGAGTTTTCCTTTGAGGTAGATACCTAAGGTTTATCTTAGATGATATCCAGGAAATCAGCAAAAGCGGTTCAATAATCAAGACTATCTTCAATAGAAATTTCTTTAAAAGAGTTCCTTAAGATTTTTAATTTTCTGTATCATAACCATTCAGGAATATGTTTTGATCATTTAGGACACTTGCCTAGACGAACTCGTTTTGAGATCTTGTTTAAATTAAAAGGAATGATTTTAGCTAAACCCAGAAGTAGCGTTTTTTATTGTTGCTGTTACTAAAAGCTTTATTTAACAGGTAAGCTACATCTGCCTCGTTTTTTTTTTTTTGTTTTTTTTAACTGTTGTGAATTGGCAAATAAACGTCAGGGCACAAAAAAAGATATAATTTCAAACCTGAAAATTATGGCCGATGAAAGTGTGACAGGGAATAGAAGAGAAGAAAGAAGTTCGTGGCATGAAAAAAAAAATTATACCGAGTGCTTGAGAATGAATAGTTTTGTAGAGATTCATGGACACAAATACGAACATCTACCCCATCATGTACGTAGGAATATTTAGTTTTATCCTACCAAAATGATTGGTGTAATCTAAATTATAAGGGATGTATATGTTAATAAAGAGATAAAGATAATAAATATGAACAGTTAAGCCAGTAAAAACATTCTGGAAGACCATATTTTAAAAGTTTTTTAGGAAGTCAAGTGAAAACAGCACACACCTATAACACAAATCCACAACAAATACCCCGAACCATGGAATTTAGAAGGTGGCAAAATTCGATAATAATTTTATTGGTGATTTTTTTTTTACGAACCCTCTAAAACAAAAATAAACATGAAATATGAAAATGTATTACGTGAAAAACATAATTCAAAATGAGTACTACCTTTCTCTACTATTGGTAGGTGAGGGGGTAAAAAAAAAAACCCGCTAAAATTAAGATGTCCCTCTGAAAAAATTCTGGTTTCAGCTCCGTAGTTTTCTTTCTTTCCTTACAAGTCTTTCTGATAACGGAATTGTTAATTCGTGTGGTTGGTGTTCGTGTAAGGAAAGAAAGAGAACTACGGAGCTGAAACCAGAATTTTTTCAGAGGGACATCTTCATTCAAGGGAATTTCTTTATATATGTGTTTTATATCTATATGTTTTCCGTTTATATACACTTTTAAAATTTGTTTTGTTCCAGCGTTGACGTTTAAAGAATCTGTCGGTCTCGTCAATCATTGTAAGAAGGAAATACATGTATTTTTTTTCTGGATCAAAGTTAATTATACTATTTAAAAAACCGCTGTACCTATAATTAATTTATGCACAGTGCAATACAAAACAAGTCAATTTAGCATTATAAATCTCAGCAAATAAAAAAAAAAAGACATTAATAATGTTACTTCCTAGAAATTCTCGAAAAATATAGTAAAAAAAGGTTTATTGAATGTAAGGAAGGTGGAGGAATAAAATGCATTCATAGGAAACTTCAAAGAAGCCTTTATGGTATTGTTAAGAAATAATAAAGGATTTGTCAAAAAGACTTTTGCAGAAGAGTGATATACAAATCGGTATATTGACATTTAGAAATTCGTAGCAATCTACGTGGCAGTAGGTAAGAGGGATTCGAGCATGAATTAAATCAAAGAGCAAGAACATCTTTATTTATGACTTCTTTTTTACTGAGTGATTGATACTAAAATGCCAGAATGGTGGTTACGAAAGAAAGGGTAGGAGATTTTTTCTTACCTCCTTTATTAAAAATATAAATAGCAGAATTAATCAGAGGGTAGGAGATGTGTCACGATCCCACTAATCTTTAAATCCGGTAGATTGGGATATTCCAGAATGTATTTCAAGAGGTTCTTATGCTCAAAATTTCTTATATTTATAGATTCTATTTAGATAGTTCATTTATTGGATAAATTTCAAATTTTTTGTGAATGATGGAGTGAACGGTGTGTGAAATATTGGAACATTTATTCTATTTGGAAAAAATAAAGATAGTTTTGTGTCTAAAAATGGGCTTAGCCAAAATTCCCCCCGTACATACAGCTAGGACCCACACCTACCTCCTGAAGGGACTGTACCCATTGACCTGTCGAGGAAGCATGGTAACTCTGACAGTGAACAACTCAATTTAAAAGCAGGTGTGGAAAATGTATTAAGGTTTTTAAAAAATTAAAACTGTATCATCTTTTGTAGAGAAAAATATAATATAATTCACGTAATGCAAATGACGATTGACTGGTTGATGTATTTATAAAATAAATAAATACTTATTTTTTTAGATAATTATAATAATTGTTCATTTTGATGATAAATAAAATCATTACATGTTATTTAATTATAATAACTTTAATATATCAAGGAAGGTTTAATGGAAAACATGAACTTGATTTGTTATAGCACATATGAGGTAAACGACAGGAGAACAAATTACGGACGAAAAACACTAATGAGAGCTGTTATGGGAATGGGGCAGTGCCATTTAAATCATTTAGTTCGTGGTAGAGCGCAGTCTTCATTAAGAGTGCTTACCGATTTCAGGAACCATTTCCTACGGCCTACTTAATAATCCCGTTCTGTCGTTGTTTCCTCAATTGCTTACGCCAATCGCCTTCTCTCCACCAGGTGGACTAATCTATATGGTTTTGCCTCTCCTAATCGTGCTTCAACGACATCTAGTGTATCCTACACCAGTGTTGTAGCATCCCCAAAGAGACTTCTAGAAAAACTATTTCTTTCTATTTTGTATTCTTGTCAAATTTTACCCCAAGAGATAAAAATTTGTTAAAATGGCGAATATTTTCAACTTTTATGTCCCCACAAAATAGCAATTCCATCTTTATTTCGATTTTTTCTTACGGTAATTAAAAAAAAAATATTTTCCAACTTTTTAGAAACGCAAAATTCCATCGATTTTTTATTTCCTTTAACCTTTCTCCAAAAACATTTCTTGGTATGTCCACAAATACTTAGTCACCAAATTTCATTCATAGAAATTATTCATTTTCTTGTTATTTATTGTTTTAAACAACCAAACAGTGAGGCATGCTGAAATTTCCTGAAGAAAAACTTTATTTTTAGTACAACAGGTTTATTTCTTATCTCAGAAATACAAGAAAATTATACTTGAACTGAAACAATCTAAAATCGAAACAGGAAATTTTCACGAATTTTTAAATTTTTTATCTATGGATACGTTTACAAACTTAATCTACGCCTCATCCATCTCCAAGTCTGAGAACTACCATTACGTTGGGGCAGCGAGTGTTGTTTGAGGGCTGGGTTTTTGAAGAAAGTCCCATTCCATGTATTTTGTTTCTTGGCCGAATGTTAAAATAATAATAAACAAAGGAATGAGGATTTCATTATTTGAAATAAAAAAGAAATCATCGAGTAGAAAAAGATAACATATTTGATACATACAAGAGGGCTTTGTTTAGCCACAAAAATAAACAGAACGAACGAAAACTAACTTTAACACACTGCTCTTTAGTAAATCAAAATTATTGGGAAATGCTATTGTCGAAAACTCCAAGTATTAACAGGCTTGATAAATAGGGTAAAAATAATCTATTAGACTCTGCAAGGAAATTTAAACCTTGACAAAGGAATGAGAATTGGATTGTGGGGCTGGTATAAAATCAGTTGTGGATAACAAGCTTATTGGATTTAACAATTTAAGAATTCAACGGAATACGTCTTTTCAGCCGTATCCGCTGGAATTTTATTTCCATCGGTTCCCCTGGTCCCGCCTCTGCCCTTCTGTACATATAAGGGCACTGTCGTGCTATGTGGCCTTCATTGCCACACTCAAAGCACCTAGTGCGGAGGCATTGGGCCACCAGGTGTCCTACTTTTCCGCACCCATGGCACTTCCTGTCTTATTTCCCTCCTCCATTGCGTATTCTGCCCTGGTTCGGCCACCTTTCTCTACCCGTGCCTCTATCTTTACCACTATCCCTGGGTTCTCTTCTCTTCCATGGTGTTGATGGATTCCTTGTGCGGTGGTACGGTACTCTGTTCCATCTTCCATCATCGACATCTATCCTTGCATCCTCCTCTCTAGCGCTCGTGTCGATCATGTCTTGAGCACATTCCACGAAAGTGCGGGCCCGTGGTAAACCTTCTCTTTTATTCCTCTCCTTAGCTAGTTGTACCTTCATTATGGAGTCGATAAAATTCATCTTCCAACTGACAACATCCACTCCAAGAGTCTCTCTCATCTTTTCTGTGGTCAGATTAAACTGTCCTAACAGCGTGGCTGCGCACTGTCCGTTAGACTGCCCGTGCTTTCTCCTCTCCCGCAGCATGTAGAAAATGTCTTCCTTCGAGGATCATCTGCCTCCTCCATAGGCCTTCTTTAATCTTTCTTTCACTACTGACCATGCTGTTTCCCCGTCTGCCTGAATATGGTTCAAAACACTTCGCTCGATCCGGCATATGAGTGCTGCCTTGAGGGAAATCGCGTCATTCTTGTCCAGCAACTCCTCTGAGACCTTGGCTGCCAACCTCTCCATGATGCGATCTCCACCTTTAATAAAGTGATTTAATTCACCGATTTCAGCTGAGAACCACTCCAAATCTGAGAAGGCTTTTCTAATATCCTGAGAGGTTACTGCTCTCACTTTCATTTTAGCCAACATATTGGCGTGAGCAGCCGCGAGAGTGATCTCTGGTAGCGGGGGTAGCGCTGGAACCGCCGCCGGGACTGCCGAGACAGCCGGGGCCGCAGGACTCCAGGAGCCGGTTGCGCCACCGGGATCTGTAGAACTGGCTGCCTCAATGAGGGCTGTTGTTGTGGTTGACCAACTACATTAATCATCTTTAAAAAAAAAAAAAGACAATTTAAGCGAAGAAAAGATAAGAAAGCCGGAGGAAAAAAATCCCGGGTGAGAGAACAGTTAAAAAAAAAATTCAATCGGTGAAGTTTTTATGAAAAAGATTTAGATTAAAAAAAATTAAGATTTAGAAGAAGAAGAAAAATCTTCATTCAGTGAAAAATATTCAATCAGTATGCGTCTTTCGGCACCACTTACGAGCACTTGGACTGAAAGGCTTGAAGAAAAAGGAAAAGAGGGAACAGAATTAAACGGCACGCTTACTAGAAAGATACTGCTTTATTATCTCTATGATACTCCTTATAGACATTATTGAGGTTTATTTACATGGGGAGTTAGGATTAGAGTTGTATACAGGCCTTGTCCAACCATAACTTATATGTATATAAATTCGATCAACTGATCTCCTCGGACAGTTGTCATCGAATTAACAGCTGACTCAGGTCGTAATACACCTCTACCAGTTTACGAACAATCCTCGTAAACTGGTAAACTGATTCTATACAATGTAATAACATAGAAAACAAAGACAATAAACATAAACTATTTACCATAAAAATAAATTCTATATATTAGTAAAATATAATGAAACAATAAAATTTTATAAAAACAAAACAATAAAGAAAATATAAGGAATTGATTAATATAAACTACATAAAACAAAAGAGTAGTCTCCTTTAATAAAAAATAAAGTATTAATGGTCGATAATAAATTAATAATGTAAGCTGTATGAAAAGGAGTAATGTCTATCTGACTTAAAGTTGAGGATGAAGGTCATATAGATAAAAGCCGTAGGAAGATGACAGAAAAGTATCACAGCGACAGATCGCAGTCTACTCGAAAGCAGACAGTGCGATACATAATTCCATCAATGGAAGTTGTTACGAGGCCTCCAAGTCTGTTTTAAATATACGATGCTGCAGATAGTCTTTTGTTATAAACAGCTGCGCTATTGATTCCTTGTTACAAATAGTTCTATATTCATATTTACATAATATTATCGTATAATTTATACAATTAAAATTGGTAGGTATATATCAATGTTGTTTAGTGTGCAAAATGTTTACGTAAAAAAAAAATAAAAATTTTTAATCTTCCAAATAAAAAAAAAATGTTTACGCGTGTAAACAACAGTGATACAGCTACTTCCATAATTTGATTGTATACCCTCATTCCATTTTTCTCTATTACAGTTTTTTCTGAGAATTTGCTTATCCGAGGTAGTTGGTGCACATCGGTCTATTGAGACCAACTCTCTATATATATCGTGATATGTGTGTGTGTGCTTTCACGAAATATATTTAAATAATTATTTTTTTTCATTTTGACTTCATTCAACAGATCAAATTAAATTTTTATTTCAAAGATTTTTCTCCTCAAATCCGCTGGTCTTATTGTCTAAATCAGCAAGCTATCTATTACAGCGCACCGGTGGTGGTGTCTGGTCCAGACCTGATCACTATGACAGCAGTTCAAACTGTTTATTGGAGATATCACACTCAAACGGTTATCTGTAAACTCTGTACTGTCGTCAAATGTGTTCTGTCATGGTCACAATAGGTTGCTTTACCTTCACAGCACTGATTAACTACTATTGATTTTGTCTCTCTTACAATGGGCCCGCGGTTGACCGAATAACATGCCTACCATAATTACAGACATTAATGATGCAAGTGAGGAATTTCCAGGAATTAGAGGACATATACTCCGCAACAGACTCTAAAATAAGGCTCTTTTTCATATATGTAGTTTAATTGCAATTATCCTCAGACGATTATTTTATATTAGTTACAATGGTACTGCTTGTAATATGATTACAAGATGGATGTATTAAAATTAAATTATGAAACAAATCGAATAGAAATTAACTTCTTTTTTTGTTTTGTTTTTAAATTATGTATTTTCGGCCCACTTAAAGGAATTTGAAAAGTGGGAAATTAATACTCAGTTTTCATTGAGCATAAATTGATAAATCAAAACAATTAACTGAGTTGATATTTGTTCATTTAATTTGTTTTTTAATTAAAAAGTGAAGGAAATAGAACGAGCATGTAGAGAGAGCACACACAAGTCCGTATGAAAGCTATTCGCATGTTAACACTTCCAGAAATATAGGCATATCATTTAAGTAATTGTCAGAAATAAGTTCTAGCACAACGATGAATTTTCCTGATAAATTTTACAACAAATAACGCATGACAGTTAACCGAATTTAAACTATGAAATTACATTATAAATAAGAAAAAATGGTACATTGTATATATTAAAATCTCTCTTTGCACCCATTAACGACGTCATTTCAGAATATTGAAAATGGCTGAATGCCGAAAAGTTGAAATTGATTTAATATAAGCAAAAAACTCGTAGCCGGTGACCTGATTTGCTTCGTTTTTAATAATTAACTTACCTTTGTCCTTTGAAAAGAAGCAATATAGCAATAGAAGTTTCAAACATATTGTTTAATGGCGAACATAGGAGGAGGAAGAAAAATGACAGAATAGCTATTATTATTTTACAACTGAATTTTGTTAAGAATACTTCTTTTGTTTAAAATAGATTACAAGGTATTCCTCTTTCCCTTTTAGGCCTTTGATTTAGGGAACAAAAAAAGCGGTAGATCATTGTAAACAGACTCAGAAACTCAGATTTTCTTCCCCTCCTTGCTTATCATGTTTAAGATTCAGAGTTATTTCTTTCGAACTTCTCATCTCCCCTATACTGAGTCAGACTTAACAATGAATGAATTACTAACTTTTATAGTGTCTAAGGGGTTATCCACAAGAGAGCTATCCTAGGAGATCGAAATTTTAGAGTAAATTATTGAGTGATAAATGTGAAATTATAGAGTGGAAGGATCGAAATTTCATTGTGGAATGGAAGTCAACCTCCTCAGGCGGGAATCGAACCGGTGTTGTTAAAGGCATAATGTTGCTAAGGTAACATCAGAACTCTCTTAGCTATAATGTCCTTATTATGATAGTGCCTTTGAAAAGAACCCACTGCTTGAAACTTCCTTTAAAACAGCAAATGTTTAAGGAAATCCAAGTTGGAATATTGTACAGGCAAGAATAAGTGGGTACTGCACCTAATGTGTTTCATGAGACATGCCTTGAGAATAATGTTGTATTGAGGAGACAATATTCGACCGGATAATATTTAGTGTTATCATGAAAGTTAAAAGTAATGTCTACTTTTTCCCTCATTTATTCACCTCTTTAAGTCGGAAAAAATAATCTTCAAGGTTCAATCGTTTGGTGTCCAAGAGTTGTTTGTTTCTTAACCTTTACATAGCTTTCTCTGGGTCTGGTCGATCTTATGCATGTATCAGTCCTGCCTGGTAACTATCCTGGTACATCTTTGATTTTTAGGTTTTAATATACCGGCATGTTTTATCCTATTCATATATTATAAACTTTTAAAATATCCTTTTGAAGTATCAATCAGAAATAAAAAAAGAAGTAATTATTTGTGTGCAATATGTGTACTCCTTTAGGGCTATAAAACAAGATAATAGAACAATTAAATAAACTAGAGTTAATGAGATATGGAACGAATAAATATAGCTGAATGGGTTGTAAATGACAAACAAAAAAACAAAACCAAATGACTCCATGATAAATATAATTTTTGTAAATGGTTCAACATGTAAAGGGAGACATTAAAAATGATTAAAGAAAAGATACCTATCTATAAATCTAAACAAATTTATCAGGGACTGTATAGTAAACTTACCCAAGTTCATGTTGACACTTATGGATAGCAGTTAATAAAACAAGTTAATCTTCTATGACTTACCAAGTTAATGAACCGTTTAATATGCGGTAGTACTTTCCTGGCTAGGTGCTTTAGTAAACAGCTACAAAACTTGGAAACTTTGTGTGTATAGTACGTCCTCCTCTGTCGTAACATTAAAGAAACTTAGTTGCTCCTATTGAACTTGTTCGCCAGTTTTACTGTCCAAACATCCCAAGTTCGAAACTCGGTATACATTAATACGTCGATGGGGTATATTTTAAAATAAAGTACTTAATAAAATATTTGACTGTTTATGGCTTTAATACATAAATGTGCTCGGACCAGACAGAAAATTTCTTCCACTTATTTTATCTTTCCTCTGATTTGCTTGACAAAAGGGAATTAATTGGACAAAAACGGCGAAATGGGCAAGATTATGAGTCATTGTAGATGTGCTGAAAATATTGATGGCAGGTGACTAATATTTTATATTATATGAAATTTCAGAACTAACATGATTTAATATTTTTATTTAATTCTTATCTGTACAATTATTTTCAGAAATAATACAAATAAGTCTGTTCTTGTAGGCAATGGTGTATGTATCTACAGCCTATTGCAACTGCACAGTTGACGGATTCGTCGAAGAGAAGGTTTACCAAAGCCGCTGGGACCCTGTCGAATTCCTCAGGGATGTGATGGAGTCCCCATCAGAGGAGATCAATCGACGAAAAAGAGAGTATGCAAATTGCCGTTTACTCCCTTTTTCATTTTTTAAATGTATAATAAAAACTAAAATATATATAACTTTTCAGGTTAATTGGTAATCATCCTAACACGTACTCATTTAGCAAACAGCTAGCAGAGAACTTAATTGCTCAAGAAGGTGGAGACTTGCCGATTGCGATTATAAGACCATCCATAGGTGAGTTAGATAGATAATATCGTTTACTATTGATATAAACATTAAAGGTCATAAAGAATGCTAATAAGCACTATACTTCTAGAAGGTGTCAATTCTAAATAAATATATGTCGTATTAAATTCTAAAAAAACAAGGATCACCTTACAACGTTTCGAAGTTTTAGTTGTCAGTTAAACATAAGTGTATTTAGTTAATGAAATAAAAAATAATTAAAGAAAGGTCAAGGTGAACGAATGTATTTCTTCTCCAATGCATTGCTATCGCTCTCGATCTTTAACAATTCTCAATTAACCCTCTTCCTTCACCTTTCTTCTAGGTTATGTTGTTCCTCAAGACTCCTCACTAACACAAACTCTCTTTTCAATATATATTAACGACCTTCACTGTAAAAACCTGGAATATATATTAACGACCTGGCTAATTTTATTCTCTATACACAAGGGTATCACATTTACGCTGATAACCTATTAATTTTGTTGTTAGTTTATGTTGTAAGTATTTATAAATATCAATTTTGAAACTTCAGCACTTTTGCTTTTCATGACAATTTTTCCTATTTTAATTGTTTTATTATTTAGTATTTAAATTATTATAAGCCAGACATTGGCACTCAAATGTACATTGTAATTAATTTTAGGGGAGTAGATGTCTCAGAATAAAATTACTTTCTATTTCATTTTATATAATAAAAGATCAAAGAATTATACTAGAGGTATCTCAAAATAATTGTGAACAGTCGAGGCAAGATGTCTCAAGAGGAATGCCTAGATTTTCAAAAAAATTAAATACCGTATTTTTGATCTTCACGTGGTACATTTTAACTCACAAGACTTTCCCTTTTGGGTACCAAGTCCATTAATATTTAAATTAATAATCTATAATTAAAGGTACAATAGAGAATTATTCGAATGTTTGCCTACAATAAACTGTTTAGTTGGTGGACTAATTTACATGTGATTTTTTTCCTTCAAAATGTTCCATGTCCTCAAGGGAAGGCTTAAAGCTACTGAAATACTTGATTACTTCAATAAAAAAAAAATTACAAACGAAATTAAACATTATTGGTTCATAGCGAGGAAAGTATACTCTTTCCTACAGCATAATTCAAATTCCTCCCTTATTTTAAATGTTTTTAAAACCTCTTTTCATAGAACCCACTAGGAAATCGAAAATGGTTTTTAATACTTATAAATTGCTAAACAAGGGACAAGATATTTTTTTGTTATTTTGTTTATTAGTTTGCATTAGTCAAACCAATTTAAATCTAGTAACTTTCCTTTATTCTAAGACAATTTCACTTTCTAAAAAATTATTTCCAATTTGTTATATTTTCTTTTAACCTTTGAAGTAACCTCAACAAAAAAATAAATCAAGTGTCGGGTATTTAATAAATTCTTAAAAAAAATATTTTAATTTTTTTGAAATAATTCGGAAATCAACCAAAAAATAGAACACACATCATTCAAGTCTTGTTCGCTTTTCAAACGTACCAATTCACGTTCCAGTCGTGCAAGAAAAACAGAAACAATTAACTATATTGTATGATAAAAAATCCATATGTATATAAATCCATACATATTTTCCAAATTAAACCATTTTTTAAAGAAATAGTGAATTGAAAAAAAAATTATTTAAACAAATTGTATGTATTGTATTGTAGTCCAAAACATGGATATAAACTTAGTTTCTGTAGTTCCCTAAATAAGATTTCAATTCATGTGTTCATTCAATCTATATACATGTGGTTTACCCTGCAATATAGCAATAACAAAGCATTACAGGGCCTGCTAGTATATACTAATAATTACTAACTTCTCATTGTACAGTATTGAACACAGCTGAGCGGCCAATTGAGGGTTGGACCTACAACGTGCTAAGCGGGGCCTTTGCTTTCATCGCAGGAGCTGGCAGGGGAGCATTCAGGACCATTTACGCCGATGGGAACGCCGTCGCAGATCACGTGCCTAGCGACTACTTCATCGCCTTCCTCATAGCTGCTGCATGGAAAACAGCAGTCCATAGGTTGGTTCCAAACACCTTTTAATATTATCGCTAAAGGTTAATAAAGAAAAGTTACTTTAAATACTAAACCTTAATAATAATAATAGAGGCTTAGAGAACCCGAAGGTTCGATGCTGATAACAGCAATTGTTCGCTACATACTTCTGTATGTGACGTCCCTCCAAATCCAAATCTGCTGAATTAGTCTTAACACAATCCTCCCATCTACGCTTGGTTTACCTGTCGGTTCAGTGTTTATTAATATTTGTGTGATTATTTTTACAACTAAAAAACACGCACCATATAGCAACAGTACTTACCAGACACAAGATATAACAATTAAAAAACCAAATAGATTATTACAAAATAATTGGGGCTCGTACCTCGTTAATGGTAACTAAACAACCTTTACTAAACCTTCTCCAGATCATTCCCCGCCTTTAATCTCGCTTTTATTTCCTCATCAATTTCGTTTATTGTAATTACCGCAGAACCTAAAATCCTAAAATCTATACACCTTAAAACCTTAAATCTCTACACCTGTACAAATGTACTTCCTGTTTTATGTATATCACTGAAATCGGGAGTAATTTTTACCATGGGCGTAGGCAGAGGGGATCAGGGGGGGCACGGCTACCCCTAGATTTTTGGATCCCTAGAAAAAGGAAATAGTGAACTTATTTGATTCATAGTTAATTTCCGGGAACGTGCTACAATTAGGAAAGTAAAAATCATTAGAAATAAGTGCAAAAATGCCTTATATTTACATTGTGCGAGCCATTGTTTAACCTTGTTGTTAACGATTTAAATTCAGTCGTTTCATTTTCAATCATTTATTGTCATTAAAGGTACTAAAAACTTAAAAAGTAATGATTGAATCTTTTGAATTTGAAATCAAATGACGTGGGTATTTCTTGGAATGCGGAATTAGATATCTTTCATTAACCTAACATTTCAGAATGAATATATTTATATGTGTATGTATATGTACATAGCACGTAAGTATGTATGTAATGGGCTGTGATCTGCTCCCCCTTACCGAAATCCTGCCTACGCTCATGGTTTCTACTGCTAACCATATATTTTGTTATATCCGTATTTATTTCCAGACCTCGTTCCTTACTAGAGTTTATCAGTGTAGTTGTATTTAGTTTTACAGTTTGCTTATCCTTCCCCTATAATACCAAATCATCAGCATACCCAAACACCGGTATTTTACCACCGAAAGTAATACATAAATACTAAAACTTAAATATTAAAATAATTAGTCAGAAATTAGTTTCAGTTAACGTATGAGTTGGGTGGAATAAAAGAGATGTTAAATTAAGATGTTACAAATGAAACAGATGATTACACTTTACTGCCTTTGACAATACTTTACTTTATTATATGAGGAATTGAAGGCCATGTTGCACATAAAGTTAATGATCCACAACTTCTTACCGGGCTAAGTATCCAGTTTTACAATAATGAAATACCATATATATACTCCTATAACTATTATTAAATTTTCAAGAGGACAGCTAAGATACCAAAAACAATATTTGAGTTGGGAGCTTGTTTCTATGAAAAGAGATACTGTGTAAAGATAATTAAACGAAAGATTTTGACTACAATCGCGAACAAAGATTCTATTCTAGAGCATGAAACTCTTAGAATATTCTTACTAAGATTCTCAATAAATCAGAAATTTAAAACTGAAATTATTTTAAATAACAAACCTTTGATTGAGAATGAAAAACAAAACAAAAAAGATTTTTTTCCCCCAAATTGAACGAACCTCTACTTATCTTCTTAACTCTAGAATTCGATGTAGGTCGGAATTATCTGTATTTCACGAATTTTCAAATGGGTTGTAATTAGGGTTTTTCATTTTCAGGGATCAGGTTCTAATTCGGGTGTAGCAGATAATTATTTAACCTGTTACTAAAGCCGTAAGTTTACCCCTGTGAGTCTGGGTTCGGGAGCCCTCAGGGTTCACTCCAGCTACATAAAGTACTAGTAGGCTACCCATAATTTGGGAAAACCTGGTAGTAGAGAGTGAGCTCTTGGAAAAGAGTTAGCTTTCAATATAAAGTCTTAAGACCATCAGTGCACAGCATACTGAACTTTGGGAAAATATAGGATTGCTATTTTTTCAGTTTTTATTTCTTAGTTACTGATTTGCAAACTCTGATTTGTAACTACATGATATCATCATGTAGCTTTTCATCGTTGGTACTGGGCGAATTGACGAAAGTTTGTCTGGTTATTTATTTAATCCTATTGATACTATCGTATTCACACATCCGAAATTTGTAATTTTTTTTTTTTTTCGTCTTCAATTTAATACCCCCTCAGTGTAAAATTCAAGACAACGTGAATGAACTTCTCACATCAAACATGTCGCAACTGACGTCACAAAATCACGTAATATGAAACGCCGTAACCTGGCTGCCTTCATGACTACTAATTACTCTTTGCTGGCCGACGATGGATGGAAAGGTTGCACCTGGATGCAATGAGAGTTGCTGTGATCAGCATTCACACACCAACTCAATGGGAGGTGGTGAGACTCCTCCTCAGATAAACCTTTGTGTGTAACCTTTCATATGAGACCAAAATCATTGTATCTTTCCCTCCATGGATTTGCATTGTTCTATAAACAATTATATGTGTTCACTAACCAAAAAATGTCTCACAATTCATTTCATTTGAACTCTTATAAATATGCAATAAATGGCCTCCGGTCATATTACACCGGGCCCATGAGTTGCACAAATACTCTTTCGGTTTGTTTCAGAATCTTTGAAAAATTTCTTAGCACATAACAACAATGTTTTGTGTACCCTTACTCTTGCAACGTAGCATTATGGCTCTGTTTACTTCAACGCCTGTTTTCTTCCTAAATATGGAATTTAATATTGAATTTCAAGCTTTATTTTTGGTTCGGGCAATATAGAAAAGTTTTGATCCAAAAGCGATCCATCCAAACGCAGTGACCGTTTCTAAAAACCACTCTCTCCTCTAGCTACCAGAGACCTCAAGGCCAATATATCTTCCTCGAAACTCAATTTCCGCCCGCTGGATCGATGGCAATATTTTCACTTGGAAGTAAGAAAAACTAAATGTAGATAGCAGCAGCTGTAGATGGAAAAGTGTCCATATTTTATCATTTTACACCTTCTAATATTTTACTTATATACATATATATATATATTAATATAGTACTATCCGCACTTGGAAACATATGAACATTTTCGGAATAAATAATATTTTTACGTTGTTTTTTTTTGTAACTTGGCGAAGAAAAATATGAAAAAAAAAATCAAAGGTGACGACAAAATAAAACAAAAAATCTTAAAAAGAAAACTTACCTCGGTACCTAAAGTTCACTCAAGTATCGGTGAAAGTTAAACTTAAAAAAAAAAAGAGAGAAAGGAATATATCTGATATGACAAGCTTGGACTGCTGTAAAAGACTAGCTTTCTTGGGTTCAGTACATATATATATATATTATATCAGCACACAGCGAAGCATACAGCTGACTCAGGCCGTAACTTATATAATATTATGTCAAAGTATTTAGTTTAGTATCCTAAACTAGATGAAGAGGCGTCAGAAAGTAAAAACGACCGCATTTAGGAGAAGCGAGAGCTGAAGAAGATCTCCCTTTGAGAGAGCAATTTATGTTGATGCAAATGTATGCGCATATTTATGCTAATGAAATACAGTTATTTGTGAATTAGAGTCTGGCGAAAGTATCTCACTAACCTCTGATTAAATTACTAATGCCCGATTTAGTAACGTTCGCAGAAGGTTACATTTGTTTGCCACTCCTTTCAGAAATCAAGATCTTTCTTGTTTTGGTTTATTTTTTCATTATATTTTTTCACTATTTTTCCGTTTCTCCATTCATGTAAATGGTAACATAAATCCAAATTAGAAATCATGTTATATCTAACATCATAATAGTAACCTAGCTTGAAGAATTAATGAGGCTAAAATCAATCAGTTGATCCGATAGAGGAGATAAACTAATGTTTATTGTCAGGTATACAATCGGCAACTGGTTCACTAGTTACTAGTACTATGGTTACATGTTGTGGATTCTATATTTACAAAAAAAAAGAAAATGAAAATAAATCTTAAAAAATCGTCAGAGGAAAGAACACTGTCTCTTTTCTATTCTCTGCTGGTTAGCTTATATTTTTATTAAAATCTATTACTATATGCTAGGAAGATTAAAATACTGCCAGTGAATGCTAAGATACTTTTATATTTAAAACTTAATTTGTAACAATAACTAATTAAAGGTAATACAAATGGAAAATATAAAAAATAAACAAATAATTGTTTGTAATATTCCGATTACATCCTAATTAATAATTACTTTTTCTAAGAACATGTTTGTTTAGTTAAAAAACAAATAATCATTATAAAAAAACAATCTGTACCGCTAAAAAGTATATAGAATATATGGCTGCTCATACAATCATTTATATACTTTCTTTTATTGTTATTAGAATTTACCCAAAGATTTATGATTTGTTTGAGGATTTTTTTTAATTATTAAAAAAAAGGTTAAATTTGTATCGCAACAACCCATATAAGGTCAGGGGTGCAGTGCTTTGTATGGGAGTACTGTTACTAGACCAACGATAGTGCAATGCGGTGATTTCATCAGAATCATGCTTGACTGCCACGGTTTTCCCCAATTAAGGGTATTCACTTCATGAGGCTGGGTAAACCCCTGAGGGCTCCCGAATTCACAGGGTTAACTCACATCTTCAGTAACAGAATAAATAATAGTCAGTCACAGCTGGATTCGAACTCGGGCTCTTTGAGTTAAAAGCACAGTGTCTGACTACTGAGCCATGTCGATTACCCAAATAATCATTATACATATAAATATTAAACTTTTCATAACAGGCTCTACAGACCTTACAAGGGCTGAGTGTACCTACAATGATCAGCAGCTGATATAATACAATAAATATGTCAACCCGGGCTCTGAGTTCAGGAGTGTTGTGCCTTAATAACTGGTGTGGCTCAGTACAACACATACGGTTTATATTAAATGAAACTATCCATTATCAAGATGTACATAGAACAAAAAGTGCATTAACTAAAAGTATTGTACTGATACAATAATGATTTATGTAGATTAATAACTATATCAAATTTGGTTCTACTTTTTTATGTAAGGAAACTGACGATCGTTTGTTTCGATGTCTGAGAAACACACTGTAGGCAGTCTCATGAGATGAGACAAAATTGATAAACGAAAAGACATAAACTGGGGCCTGGTTGGGATTCTCTCTACAGCTTTTAGTACAAAACAAGGTCAACACAGAGGGAATGCCTACCGATCCGCACGTGTTTTTGTTTACCAAATTTCTCTCGACCCGTGGAATGGACTATGTGCACACACTTGCAGTGTAGTTTCTACGATTACAGTTTTTCTGAATAGTTCAAATAAATTGCCGAGTCCTCTCGAAAAATAACTATTTAGTCGTGTCGATAGTAAAGTGCTTACAACACGTAAAAAAAAAAAAAAAATAGCACTTCATCAATTTTACCATTAACCAGACAATTTGTTCATTGGAGACAACTAATTTGTACCAAGAAAAGAGCCATTTCCTTCCTTCTTTATTCTTTATTGTTGGTGGCTAATTCAGAGTAGGGATATTTTATTTCACTTAGCTTGGATTATCAACTGTATAAAACTTATTAACAGTTTAAATTTTCTTCCAAATTCAATTAGATTATTGCTTTGGTTCCTCCAATCCAATCATCCAGAAGGATTTTCCCTTATTTGCGTATTGTTGGTTTTCCCTGGAATCGTTGCCTGCTTTGTGGGAGCCCCCGCCTGTTGTCGTTCCTGAATTTCAATAGATTTATAAAAACTTCAATCATGACAGTAAATCTTCATTTCATAAAGAAATCAAGACATTTCTTCAGTTCAATGTATGCATCAAGTTTCAAGAATATTTAATTGGGAAACAATTGTAAAGGAAAACGTCAAAATATGTGTTTTATTTTATTTTCATAAGTATTTTTACGTGTTATTATTTGTTTTCTCTCGAAAATTTGAAAGCTAAATCAACTATTTTTTTTTTCTATTTTTTAAGGACATCTCCTTCACTGTTTAACTATTTAAAGCGTCGTACAAAAGTAAATCAGCAATAGAACCAGAAAAAATAAACAATCATTATTTTTATTTGGAAAACTTTCAAAATATTCCCCCCATCTATAAGGAATGGAATGAAACCGACAGTATAAACTACCCTTAACTATACTACATATAACGGGGATAACTCTTTCACTAGGAGATTTCAGTACGTCACGCCCGGAGGACGTAATTTCATATCATTATTTTTTTCTTTTATTTGTGCTAAATGAACTAAAAGGCTATGAAATATATATCTTTTTTTTTATATATATAAAGCACAAAAGAAGTACATAATTACAAACAAATAGAAAAGAATACCAACAAAAAAATGAATGACCGAATTAAAAAATTATAAATTTTACGACGAAGGGTAAAGGTGATTTGATGGGATTTGTTGGAATTTATCTTAATCCTCCAATTACGACACCAATCTTCGAGGGCTGTGATATACTATTGGAGATTTTGGGATACAATTAATGGGTTATTATTAACAGCGAGCACACATATGTCATCGGCATACTTGGTATGATAGTGTTAGGATTGGTTGAAATGTCAACTGTATAGATGGTGTAGAGGATGGGACCAAGGATACTACCTTGAGGAACACCAGCGGACTGAGAATAGAGGGATGATTGTGGTTTACTTGGAAAAATCTATCAATGAGATAGGAACGAATGATGAGAAAGTATGTAGGAGGTAGGAATTTACGGAGTTTGTAAAGCAGTCCCGGGTGCCAGACTCGATCAAAAGCCTGTTCTACATCGAAAAAGATTCCAGGACCATATTCCATTTAGTAATAAAACACACGGTCAATAAGCGATCTCCCAGTATTATTTTTTAAATATCTTTATTGACATTGAAAACTATAAATAATCCATTTAGTAAAGTTGATGTAAAATCATAATGGCATAATACAGGCATTTAGAGAAACTTCCCATTGGTAGCACTCTAATAACGTTTTTACATTAGAAGGTCTCGTGGACATCTTTTCAGGGGCCTCGGAGAATTGTCAGTAATGAAAAAGGATGCAAGGTTAGAAACTAGTGGGTTTGGGTGGTTAAGGAGTTTATAATGGAAGAAATGAGATCTTTTTAGGCCTATTATTTGTGACAAAGTAAGGAGCATTGTGGATTTTGAATTGTAAGGATTGGATAAGAGAGGAATTCGATGATTTAATGGAGCCCCAAAGCTTAACTCCGTATGTTGAAATAGGCTATTATCATGTAGATCAATCTTTTGTATTGAATTGGTAGTTTAGATCATTTGTCTAGTAAGTGCTGCAATAGTCGGAATCGATGTGAGGTTTCCTATCTTTTTAATCTTGTGTGACGATTCCAAGTTAGTCATTTGTGCAGATTTAGCCCAACATAGCGATTCTGTTCGATAGGAGTAAGGGCAACATTGTTAATGAATACTGTAGGGGCGTAGGTAAATTTACAACGAAAGGTAAAGGTGATTTGATTGGATTTATTTTAATCCTCTAATTTCGACACCATTCTTCGAGGTTTATGTTATGAGGATGAAGAGTTTGAGATGCAATTAAAGGGTTATTGTTAACTCGTGTGTCGTCGACATTCGGCATTGTGTTAGGATTGGTTGGGATGTCTGCTGTATAGACTGTATAGAGGATGGGACCGAGGATACTACCTTGAGAAACACCAGCGAACAGAGAAAAGGGAGATAAATAGGAAACATTACGGTTTACTTTGAATAATCTATCAGTGAGAAAGGAAAGGATAATAAGAAAGTATATAGCAGATAAGAATTTACGGAGTTTGTAAAACAGTCCCTGGTAAAATGTGGAACACTTCACGATTCTGCCTGTGATCCTTGCGTAAGGGCCATGCTAATCTTCTCTATTTCGCTCTGATTTTAGTATATGTACTGCCGAAACGATTACATTTTATATTAAATGCTAGAATTTATTATTTCAAATACTACTTTCTAAATTGCACCTTGCTTAATTTTTTCATATCTTAAAATTATGTTTGTTCACTAACCTCCATTTTCACTTAAGTCTTCAATTACAGACAACATTTTAGATTTTAATATTTTATGTTACAAATTTAGAAAATATTTTTTGAAATTATTTTAACTTAAACAAGTTAGATTAATTATTTCATGCACAAATTATAAATAAATCTGTACTACTACACCCCATGTTATACATAAAATAATGTACATATTAAGATTATAAAATACACGATAAAGTTTATTTTTGAAGCATTTGGAAGTTCCATGCCCAAATTTACACACTTAAGGTTTCTATTGTTCGATTTTGGATATTAATAATTTTTATTGAACAAAAGTTGTTTTCTAATTATAATATTGCAGTATCTTATTCCTATTATTATAATTTACTTCTAGTATATTATTACAGATTATGTATTATTACATACTATGTTGTTACTATTATTATTGTACATACAATACTGCTGTAGCTTGTTCATTATTACAACATTGTAACATTGTTTTGAGATTAAATCAAATGATAGAATGTTTATTTACACATAGGGAGTGTTTAATCATTTTTGTCCATTATCACTGTTTATTTGTTACAACATACTGAAGAAAGGACAGTATGAAAAAGGATACTTTAAAATATGAACAACTGTTAATCTAATAGTTATAAAGAGATACCTCTTTTATAGTTGTCGTTGTATGGGAGAACTGTAATAAACAAAAGGAAATATGGTTGAGATTTTCATCTATTGTTTTATAAACAATTAGCGGCTTACCATCATTAGGGCAAAGTGGGATTCCCCGATGTGGTTGGCTACCTCAGGTTTCTGTAGCTAGCGTTTCCTCTGGCAGGTCGTCTTACCAAAGTTTCCACTTCGACCTGGAATCAAGTTGCTTTCTCAAGCAATCTGTTTCCAATGAACATCTCCAAGGGATAGTATGACATAGCAATACTAAATATACTTGGCCCTAGACAAAATTTAGTTTCCTAAAGATATTTATTTCACTTTAGACTATTTTTATTGATTTTAGATTACTAACATCCAAGAGAACTACTTTGCACTAGATTTTGGACGTTTTCGCTATTCTGCATTTCTCACCAATTTAGAAGAGTCATACAAATTAAAAATTTATACATCAGGCTCATTAAAGCATAAACGAAATTATACTCTGTTGATGTCTTAGTGTTTCATTTTTTTAATAAAAAGTTGGAAAAACTGTTATGGTTGCCATGGTGAAATAAAAACACTGGCTAGATCTGTATAGACAAGAGGTATTACGGTTGTCGTGGGAAAAACAAAACACGAGCCTATATTCAGACGAGTGGGTTTTGTTTTTGTGAAGGCGACAGTTTAATTTTGGAACACGTATGTTCAGACGAGTGGGTTTTGGTTTTGTGAAGATGACAGTTTGATTTTGGAACACGTTACGATTGTTCAATGTGAAGTGTTAATAGATTAAAGGCCCTCTGTCTTTACTGTTTGAACCGAAATAGCACCATATGAGAAATGTCACCGTATGTGTTTTGTTTTTTCAAAATTATGGAGATCTACTTCAATGGACGGTGATTAACACTAGAAGTGGGGATATAGTGCAGTGACGTTTCTTCAGCATGTCCTGGATAAGAGAGTTGTAGCAGGTGTCATCCTAAAACTTTTGGGGAAGGTGAGACGGAAAGGAAATATCAGACAACATTATGTTCGGCCAGGTGTGCACCCAAGGACTACGTGGTGTTTGAACTAAATTTTATTTTGTTTTTATTTTATATTCACTTTTATACTCTTTTGGTTAACAATGTAAATATAGTTATTAAGGTCAAGCATTTAAGTTAAGGTTAAGTCAACCTATAAGTTTTAATTGTTTTATTAATTGATAAGAATTCTTTTTTTTCCCCTTTTTCATTCTGTGTACATATATTTCTTCTTATTATTAAACTTTTGTACATATAGTTCTACTGTTCTTTCCCCTCTTTCAACTTGTTAATTTACTTATGTTTTTTTGTTGTTGTTCACGGAATATTACGAAAATTCAAAAGGTGGGTAGGTAACACCCCTTGGTTTTCTGTTATTTACATGTAAAGGTATTCGCCAGTGGTCATGATTCAACAATTGTTTATATAGGGGTATATTTTAGTTATATCGTTGGCATAATGCTTCGAGGTTTTCGTTATTTCCAAGAAAAAATAACGTAGCGCCTAAGGAGTCATTCTTTATTGTTTTGTTTTTTTTCCTTTGCTATTATATATATATTTTTTTTTTATTTGACTTTAACTCACCCCCTTCTCTGCTGAGCGTGGGCAACGATAAACGTATAACTAAGGATAAATCATAATTTGCGGTTATAAAACGTTTATGGGTAGGATGGAAGAATTAGTATCATTATCTAAAATTTAATAAACACCACTCGGAATCAAATCTTGAGGCCAGTTGAACTGTTTTCGTCAAAGAAAAGAACCATAAAAATTAAAAATATAAATGAATGAACAAATAATTTTTGTTTTCTTAAAAGATTCTATAAAGAAGACCAATGCTTCTTTTTAATTACTTTTGCAGGTTTCATCCCTTAATGGGTTGCCTGGTTAAGTTATGGAGCGTCTATCCTCTTCTCTCTTCCCACGAAGTCCCCTATCGGCCATGACCTCCTCCAGGCAGTCCTTCCACCGGGTTTAGGGTCTTCCTATCCTCCGTACCCCTGGTTCGTCCCATAGATGAAGTCTCTCCGGCCATCTACATTATGACATCCCCTGACAGTACCCATAAATTAGCAATCTGTTCCTTACAATCCTCTCCGGAATTACTTCGGTCACCCATAGCCTGCTTATAATCTCATCATTCCTGACTCTATCCAGTTGGATAATCTGCCTCTTGTAGTTTGGAGTAGAGCCCTGGGTCAAGTGTCTAGGTTTCTGGGAGAGCCTTGAAGTCAAGGATCAACAATACTTCTGAAAATGCACCTTTTATTGTCTGTTGAGATGAACCTATTTCAGAGGACTGGGTGCAACAGTATGGTCACTTTCTGCAACAATGCGCTTTACCTGAGCATTTAGACTTCTATATTCTCTCCTCTCTTCTTGGCTTCTACTACATAGCCATTTGTTGAAGAATACTTTTTTCTTGCCTACCATTTCATCTATTTCCTTGTTCCCCATTTGTTTGTAAGATTAGTTTCTATCCCCATTAAGACTTCACTAGTTGCTTCATGGATACAATTCATAATGCGCTCATATATCTCAATGGCATCACTGTCCCCATTATCAATCATTTTGTCTTCCAGGCTGCGTTTGTAGTGGTCCCTAATGCTTTTATCATTGAGTTGGTGAAGCTTATACTTACGCACATCTAAGTGTTCGGATTTTGCTTGTTCATATGCCGTTCATATACCAAAAGCTTGCTTCCTTCTTCACAGTACTTTTGGCTTTTAACAGAAAGCGGTACTCATTCCATTCCATGCCTTGTATGTCATCTGTTACTGGTAGTAGGCTATGCTGCTTGGCAATATAGTAATCCAAGATAAAAGTTCTGAATCCAGGTATGCTCCAAGTGAGCTGAGGTTCCTTCCTATGTTGGAAGAAAATGTTTAGTATGCTTAAGTCTAGGCTTCCGAGAATAGAGACGTTGTGGCCGAATATTCTTAAGTCTATTCTTATTACCCTTTCCAAAAGTATTTCATAAAAGGTCACCCATCGTTTGTGTTTCCCTCGGATCGCAATGGAAACACCTGCCCTAGCCCGGTAGCCTTTATCCACTCCACTCACAATGTGGATCTAATCTCCAATTATTTCCTGTCCTCTTCCTTTCACATTTGTTTCCGAACGACGATGTCGAGATTCGATTTCTCCATCTCAGCGAGTACCTCTGTTTTTTTATTCAAGAGACTCGGCACACATTCTAGGTTCTATTTGTTCTAAAATGAAATAAACTCTATTCTCATTAAAGTTTTCTGACACAATTTGTTGTAAGGTTTGAGCAAAATAGTTACAATATATGTTAGTTGGTTAGTTGTAAATCTGGTTTTATTACACTAATTGAAGAAGATTACAGTTTACTTGGTTGATTATATGGAGCTTGATGGTTGGTTGTGATGTGAATGTGATTATGGAA
>NW_027107962.1:251593-260439 GCF_000696795.3 Halyomorpha halys | reverse complement strand
CAATTTACTCATAGTTGAGGTACCTGACAAGAACAAAAACTATAAGCCATATTTAAGAACTGTGAGTCCTATCTAAGAATATTTATATCCATGAGTCCTAGATAAGAATAGAATGTATGTGCCCCGTAGTCAGTAATCAACTTAATAATTCTTGCGTAACCAAACATTATTCACATATAGTAGTGCTACAGCTCTGTTAATTTATATTTATAAGATTGATTACATGGTGACATTAATTTTTTCCAGCGTGTAGTTCCAGTTTTTTTAATTGTGTCTTCAGAAAATAAAGGAGTTTTTTTTCTCTTCTGGAGTAAATGATGTATTAATCACTACAAATTACATTTTTCAAGTACTATATATATGTATATAAGTTATGATGAGTCAGAATTGAAACTTTAAAAAAAAGGGAAAATGAGACACGAAATGAAATGCATAAGCTCAACTAAGATACTGCTTTATTTTACTCTGTAATCCTTTATATATACATTCTTGCTTGTTGACATGGGGAGTTTAACTATTAAGACTCATAATACCTATTCTCTGATTATAATTCCCCCCTGCCAGTTTACGAACAATTCCTCCTAAACTCCAAAAAATAACAAAAAATAAAATACCATTAAATATGGATATTACAAAAAAAAAACTAGATAGACACACTTTGAAAAAAACTTAACATACCACTTTTCAATTTGCACAATTTTTCTATCTACATAGTAAGCCTATTTACACTTGTCTTCAAATCACACTTTTTCCTATTTACACTCCGATGCTACCACACATTAAACAAAAAAAACACGGAAATCTGTATACATGAGTTTAGTGAGGTTTACCTTAATTGTTCGACATAAACCGTCCGCCTCTTTCTCGGTTCTTGTCTACTCTCGTACTTGGAGTATTCCACTTTCATAAGGCCGGAAGTCCTCGTTTTCCATATTATCTGCACTTTTTGGTCGTTTATAATATCATCCATTTCCTCTATCTCGGACGGTCTATCTCCCGTAGAGTTATCATCCCCCGACGACGGAGTTCCTTCCTCCCTCGGCTGCGTGTTAGAAGTCTCTCCTTCCCCTGAAGTCCATTCCCTTGGGAATTGTCGGACGTCCTCCGCTGGTTCTCCTTGCTCTTCCTCTATTGCATTTATGATTAGTGCCCGAGACAACCAATCCACGACCACATTCTCCTTTCCCGGCTTATAGACTATCTCCATATTGAATTGGCCAAGGAGCTCCTACCAGCGAGTGATGCAAGCAAAAGACTCCTTCAGTTTCCCTACCCACTGAAGAGGTCGGTGGTCGGTATGGATCCTAAATCGCCTCCCAACAACATACGGTCGGAAGTACTCCACTGCCAACACGATCCCTAATAGTTCGCGCTCTAGGGCACTGTAACTCGATTCCGCGTCCTTCAACTTTCTGCTCCCGTATGCCACTGGGCGTTCTTCCTTCTCGCTATCCTGCGAAAGCACCGCCCCCAACGCGTATTCGCTGGCATCCGTCGTGATCGTGAACTGTTTGCTGAAATCTGGGAACGCCAGTACTGGTTCGCGTTGCAGCCTTTCCACACAACGCTTAATGTTGTTTTCCATGGCTGGCGTTACTACTATTCTACTACCCTTTTTTAAGAGGTTGTTCAGAGCGACCAAGTGCTCTGCCATCTCTGGCACAAAGTGTAAGTAGTAACAAGTGTAAAAAGTAGTAACCTAGCAACCACCTGATCCCCTTTATATCTCTAGGGACTGACATTCGTTGAAGTGTTTTCACTGTGTGAACATCGGGTTTAACACCGTCTTTCGAGATGATATGTCCCAGGAAGCCAATCTCCTTCTGACCCAACGACGATTTTTCTGGAGACAATTTGAGTCCTAACTGCCTAATCCTGTTAAGTACGGTCTCCAGATGTGCCCTGTGTTCCCGCTCCGATTTACTGAAAACCAATAAATTGTCCATGTACACTTGACACATGGACTGGTCTAAACCCCTAAGAAATTCGTCCATAAGTCTCTGAAAAGTGATGGGGGCATTATTCAGTCCAAACAGCCTTCGCGTAAACTTGTAGTGGCCACGTTCTAACGTGAATGCCGCTTTCGGTTGGTCTATTCGATGCATCCTTATTTCATGATACCCAGCCTTGAGGTCGAGAGTGCTAAATATCGTTGATCCCCCCAACCTATCCAGTATATCGTCCAACCAGGGAATTGGATACCGCTCATCCACCGTATTCTCGTTTAATTTTCGATACTCGATGACTACTCGGTACTTCTCCTTTAGCTTCCCCGCTACGGCTTTCTTTTTCACCACCCACAAGGGACTATTGTAGGGTGAAGTGCTATTGACAATAATGCCTTGTTCCCTTAAATTCTCGATTTACTCCCGTACATGCTCACGCAATGTCTGCCTCTCAGCCTCACCAACGCTCCACTGCACAAAATGGTGTTTGTACTCTCGGTATCGATAATGCACCGCACTCCCATGCAGATGATAGGCAGACCGCCACGCTTTCCTTCAACGCTGCAACTGACCAACATGCGGCCGCCTCTCCACTGGTACGCACCTCAAATTTCTTTCTGTCTTCTTCCTCTCGCCTCCCTCCTCTTCATACTTTTTCGAATCCTTTCTCACCTCCCTCCAGCTCTTTTTCCGATGCCTCGGACGTTTCGGCCGATTCTGTCTCTGATCCGTACAATCTCCTTGGAATTCCTCCTCTCCCCTCTCTGGGCATTCACCTCCATGGGTTAGCCCTGTTCGCATTCCTCCGCCTGAATAGATACGGCCAATGCCTCGCCATATGTCCGTCGTTTCACACACTTATTGCATTTTGTACGAGGGCACTGTGCCACCAAATGCCCAGTTCTGCCACAACCATGGCATCTCCGATCCTCTCTCGTTTGGCTAGCTGCCTTGGTTTGGTCGTCTTTCTCCGGTCCCACTTTTTTCCCTTCCGCTATCTCGAAACTCTCTCCTTCTCCACGAGCTTGGTGCAGCTTTCGGTCGACTGTACGAGACCCTTGTCCAACCGGTCTCTTCGATTCCCATCCTAGCTTCCTCTTCCGTCGCGCTGGCGTCCATCATCTCCTGCGCACAGTCCATAAAAGTGGGATCTCCGGGCAGGTACTCTCGTTTAATTGTCTCCCTGGCGAGTTGTACTTTTAGAATGGTGGACAAGAATCCCATAATGGCTTGCACCTCCGCTATGCGTCTCGTTTCTCTCATTTTCTCCGTAATTTGATTGAAACGGGGAAGGAGAACTCCGGCGAACTGCCCGTTACTTTGCCTTGGCTTTTTCTCTTCACGGAACATCCGAAAAATGTCTTCCTCGGGTGTCCATCTGCCACCACCGCACTGAATTAGCGTCCTCCCGGTCCAGCAGGTTTCCCCTTCTTTTGCCGCTATCCGTGCTATCAGATGATTTCCACCTTTTATAAAATGGTTCAACTCACCAATCTCTCTTGTGAATTTGTCTAAATCTGAGACAGCCTTCCTCAAATCCTGCGGTGTCCCGGTGCGAACCATGATCCATTCTAAGGTGGTTGCATGTGCTGCCGCCAGGGTAGTTGTTGGTAGTGATGGAAGCCCCCTGATCCGATCAACCATTGTAACTGCTGAAGGATTGTCTGGCACTGTTAGAACCGCTGCTCTCAGAATATTTCTTTTCATAAAATTTCAGCCGAAAATAAAATGAGAGAGACGAGGACTCAAACAAGAGGCCAGAGATAGGGCAAGAGAGAGAGAAAGAAAACACACACAAAAAAACAATTCCGTTACTGCATTGGGTTTTGGCACCAGTTATGATGAGTCAGAATTGAAACTTAAAAAAAAGGGAAAATGGGAAACGAAACGAAACGCATAAGCTCAACTAAGATACTGCTTTATTTTACTCTGTAATCCGCTATATCTACATTCTGGCTTGTTGACATGGGGAGTTTAAGTATTAAGATTCATATTACCTATACTCTGATTATAACTTATATAAGTTATAGCCTGAGTGAACTGACAAAGGCCGTCAGGTGATTGAATCGATCAGCTGATCGAACTTGTATATATAGAGGTACTGAACACAATAAAAGTAAGTCTTTTTACGCATTCAGAGAGTATTCTTCCGACATTCTTTCCCTTGTTTATTAGTTTTTCAACGCTAACACGTAACTTATACATATATATATTCTGAGATTATTCATGGTGTTTTATTTTTAGTTTTAGGACCTGTCGATTTGTGTTTTAATTTATGTATTCCCTTAACTTATTTATTTATTAAATTATTACTTTTAACTTATCTATTAATTAAAGTATTTCTTTTAACTAAATTTTTGTTTTGCTTTTTTCGTAAATCTATATATTTATTGGTTTCTTTGTATAGAGTGATCAACTGCGATGACTATCATGTCTTTGGTCTGCCTTTACATTGCTGTCTGATGATAACTTTGTTTAATTTGTTTAACGGATCAAACGTAGATCGCGGAACACTAGAGAGTGAGAATAAAATTGTTAAGTTAATGAATTAAAATTGTTAAATGTAATGGAGTTGTTAAAATGATAGAAAAAATAGTACAACAAATAAAATAAAATATTTCTATTTAGTATTTGTTGTATTTATATTAGTAGACGAGTATTGATTGTAAAAGAAAAATGAGAGGAAAAAATTATTGTTATATCATGTGAATACTGCATTGTCTATATGACCGATCATGGATTGATTGGTATGCTGTATATTGTAGCAACCTAATGTAATTGGGCAGCATTGCTAAATAAAGCATTTCACTCTATATATTTTATATGTTGATCTTCAATGACATTCTCTCCCTTTTGCAGAAACTTCCAGGTGTATCATTACACTTCAGGCACAGTGAGACCTATCCTATGGTCAGACTACCTCTCCACGGTAATGAAGTATATGGATAAATACCCAACTGCTAACACTGTCATTCCTCCGAGGGCTAAGTGCCGCAAGGGCTACATTCACAATTGGTTCGTGGTTCTTCTTTTTCACTACCTACCGGCTCTCATCCTAGACTTACTAGACGTTTCATTGGACGTTCCATTCAGGTAATTTAATTTTTTATTAGCTATATTTATAAGTTATTTTTACAACAGATGTTTTCAAGGAAAGAGGTCTTCATTACCGAGGAATCCAATAACCTTCAGTAGAACCAAATAAAAATCTTAAGCAGATCGGAGACAATTCCATACCTAGTCAACCACACACTCTAAAAACTATTGGCCTAAATAAAAATAAAGTCAGCTCATCTTGTCAAATTATTTGTAAATTTGACGAAACAGAACTTGATGCTGCTTTAAACGGCAAAATATGCACAGCCCCTAGTCTGGATGAAATTAACTATGAAATGATAGCTCTTCTACCCAGAATTTTGAAGTTATGACTACTCAAAGCATTCAATGATTTGTGGGAAACGGCAAACGTAAGTTCCGATTGGAAAAGGGTTTCAATAATTCCTGTATCCAAACCTGGCAGAGATCCTTCCCTCATGTCTAGCTCGAGATCCACCACCCTCATTTCTTCCCTTGCCAAGACTTTTAACATAATGATCAAACATAGACTTCAGTGGTTTCTCAAAAATAATCAAATATTAAGTCAAAACGTGTTTGGATTAAAAAAAACAAACAATCGAAAGCATTATGTTTTTTATAAATGAAATATACGACAATTACAAAAACAAAAATATTCTACCAGCAATTTCATTGGACCTCCAAGATGCTTATAACAAAGTTAACATAAATAATGTAATAGACGAGACAGAAGACTAGTGATGGCAGCGCATACGCGGGAGGGGAGGTATCGAAGAAGAGAGCAGAGACGGAGAGAAAAATCATATGTTCTGTTGTTTGTTTAATGGATGGACATTGATGTAAAGTCTAGTGCATTTTTGGTTTTTCTGTGAGCTAAGTTAAGTTAAAAAACTGTGTATTGAGAAGTGATCTTTCTCTCTCTCTGCCACGACCAGCTGAGTGGAAGTACGCACATTGTTCACTTTTGGACATAGATAACAATTGTATGTATTTTAATTGCAGCTTAGATTATAAGTTAGTAATAAGTACATAGATATATATTTTGGGATAAGGCCCCGCACCTCCGGACCTAAAATAGCTCCTTTTTAGAATGGATAGCTCATATGTGACATTAAACATAACAGGTAACCTTAAAATACCAAAGGTAGTAAAAGGTAGGACACAACACGAATTACTTTTCTTTTTCACAGTAATGCAATACTAATTCACTTTTTTATTTCTGTTTTAGAGGGTTCAGAAAAAAAAGTATTGGTATCGTTAATTAATCATTGTATAGATATTGTTCAGTATAATGTACAGAAATTATTAATATATAAAAATGACGATATGTTTTTACAAAATAAAGCAATATGTAAATTTGAGAGCTTCGGTGAGGCTCTAGGTGCAGCGCTCTGGTGAGTTGAGACTAAACCGCTTGCTCCCTCTCGCTACAAGTGGAAAATGCGAAACTGCCTTTACAGGAAATTTGTAGATAGATGAAAAAACACTTCATTAGTGAACGGCAGGATAGGTATGCCTAAGAGTCAACTTTGAAAGGTAAAGATCATTTCACTATCCAACCAAACGTTTCTCCACGCCCATGGTTCTCTAACACTTGTGTTAAATTAAACAGAAAAAAAATAGTCTTACAAGATTAAGAATTAACCATGGTCGTACAATTCGCGGCTTGGCATTAATTAAAGTTAAAAAAATGATAAATTTTCGACATGCAACTCTATCGGGGATCCATTACACATTATACTAAATTGCAGTAGATATGATAAATACAGGATTAAATATCCCATCATCCAAAACAATAGCCTTTTCTTCCAAGGGCTGGCAGATCTAAATAGGGCTACTATTCAGGCGTTGCGCAAATTTATAGCAGAATCCGAATTATTTAAAATTTAGTGCTGTGCAATCTCCTCTGCCTCTTCTTCATGTTTTCACTCAACAGTTCACTGTTTTCTATTCAACCTGGAGCTTAGAGTATGTAGAGCGTGCTAATCAACGTAGAACTGTGCTCAGATCGTCTTGGAGGGCTTGGAGAAGTTTTCTTCCTTTTATATATAATAAAAGATGATAAAATAACTTTTCAAGAATAAAACTAAAAGGTGCTGGTTGTATGGAACCCTTCAAGGATGGGTCTTGTAGTACTAACACCATATTGTTATGATAGATCTAAAGCGGTATACACAAATTATTGTGGCATGAAACTACTAAGGGAACTGGGCTATATCAATAACACACTAAAAATACCTAGCAGTCTACTCTACACAATTCATTGCAATCGATATAACTTAGCTTATAATAAGTTTTGAAAAACTGAAAATCAATTTCAAAAGTCTCTTGATTCAATAAGTGCATGAAGGTAACCAAAATTTTATGGATTCTTTAACAATTCTAGAGAACTAGTTCCGTCGGCCATTCCATGAGTAAGGAACCTTAAAAGATTCCATATTAAAGCAGGTTCTACAACACCACTTCCTCAGTGTTATGTTTAAATATATTGCCTCAAATCCTTTCATCACAAAAAATCATATAATTGCCAAGATCTGAAGATATTGATTAATCTTAATCCAGTGAAAACTAAAAAATGTATAAATTTGATCCAGGGAGGATATAGCAAAGCACCTTAATGATTATTTAATTCACAATATGCCCTAAGGCCCCCAAGGAGAGATAATTGAATAACGGAAATAGTACACTGAGCCCTAGAATTAGGACTATTTAATCCAGTAATCAATGCAGCCAAAATAGATCAATATTTGCACAAGACCAGGTACCTTTAGTCCGCTCCACTGGTTGTTTGTCTTTCATTTACTATTCCAGCATTTCCTGAGTCATCAGCGTAATTCGACACGTGAGCAGTACTAGTTAGAGTTTAGGTTGTTGAGGTGAGCAGATGATAACAACTGGCTTAAAGCCCAACAAACTTGAAATTTTATTTGTTCCATAATTAATAGTACTATTCATCAAATTAGAAATTTCTGGGTAGTTGTGCTTTGAAATCACAAATAAAAATAACCGAACTGATCATAAAACTAATGTCCTAAGGTAGTCAAGAATGTTTAACAATTGCTACCCGTTTGAAAAAAATATTTATCGATTTTATAAATAAAAATAAATTGAGACCAATCGACTTATTCAAGTAATTTAAAAATCATTTATCGAAAGGTCAGTCTTAATAAAAGGAAAACAACAAAATAACCCATTTTTTTTATTTCATAGATGCAACTGCCTTAGTTTCAACTTTCGATCAATATATGTATCCAATCTTCGGGGTTTAGGTATAAATATACTTTTGTAAATGCTTGTTGTGATTGTAAATAAAAGATAGTGTTTTAGTATCGATACTAACAAGGTAGGATATTAATTAATAAGCATTTAAATGAAACTAAATAATCAGAGTGTGATAGAAATGCTTGTGCTTCGGGATTGTATATGTATTTTTATTTATTTACGACTACGTAAATATGATGGATGACTAAAGGAGCATACATGCCTACTTGCATTTACATTTAATTAATTTATTATATTATATATAAGTTACAACCTTAGTCAGCTGATCGAACGCATATGGAAAAAACCTGGAAGGTGGCGCTGGAGAATTTAAAGGTCACAGACAGAATGGGAGCGATCAAAATCAAGACGATCGTATACAGAAAGTTGGGGTATAACAGGGGTAAGGAGATACAGCAATCCGAGGGTCCATTCATGGTGATAATTATTAGGGAACACAATATTGCTACTTTAGAAAGTATTAAAGAACCTAAAAAGAGGAGAACTGTCCATATTGAAGAGTTAAAATTTACGGCAATAACCATGTAAAAACTGGAGTGTTCT
>NW_027107962.1:241569-251218 GCF_000696795.3 Halyomorpha halys | reverse complement strand
TACTTCGATATCAGCTGACTGAGGTGATCAGCTGATCGATGTACATAAAGAGATGTACTGAACCCAATAAAGCCAGTATTTTACAGCAGTTCAAGCGTGTGAGATCTTATTCCTTCTTCTCTCTTTTTTTAAATTTTAGTTTCGCCGATACTTAAGTGGTGCCGAAACCCGGAGCTTTCCGGAGGTGTCATGTTTCCGAAAGAAAGTTGGAATAAAGGAAAAACAGGAAAAAGGAAATTTAAAAAAAAATTTCAAGAAGTTTCACGAAGACAAGAAAAATACAACAAATCAAAAATTTCTTCTATTGAGAGAGAACGAAAATAAAAAAAATTGTCTCTTGTATCTAAAGGTTTCGCCACCAGTTACATGACGGCGGGAGTTTCAATTGCTCGAGATGGCCTGTTTTACGCTTATTGGGGTGCTTCAAACTCTCTATTGTGACCACATAATATTCTCTAATAGTGTTCACTCAGAATGGACCCTCGTATCGCTGATAGCCAGAAACTACTAGTGGAGATAAAAAAAACAAAACCAAAAAGGTGAATCAAAAAACAAAATGGCGTCGCAAAAATTAAGATGGCTAACAGGAAGTGGCAGTGAAGCCGATAGAAAAACTGCCCCTGAGAGCAAAGAGGGGGGAATTACCCCTAGAGGGAAAAGGGTTAAGAAGAGAGCTTGGGAGGAGGAGGATTCCCTCCAGAGACTATCCCAGAAATGGAAAGGCTCGTTCAGAGGGTGGAAGCGATCCAGTATCGGGTGAAATGTATCTCAAGAATATAAAAATATTTAAGTGGCCAGTTAAGGGAGCTGGCCAGTATAGTAGTTGGATTGGAGGCCCAATGGGAAATGATCCCAGAAATAGTAGGTGAAGTAGTTCGAGAGGCCATATCTTATTATCCATAGCTTCACAATCTTATTGGTAAAAACGTCTCGCAGATTGTTGCTCCTATAGTAGCTGAGGCTATAGGGGACGCCATAGGAGCGGTATATGACGAGAGGAAAAAAGAATGGGTGTTCCCGACCCTGACAAGGAGTATTAAGTATCAGGAATAATAAGGGACCTAGAAGGAAAAGTCGATGAAGAAGCCTAGAACAAAAGAATGAATCAAGAACTAAAGATATATGAAATCAGAAAAAAGGCAAAAACACTATGGAGGGAAGGAAGATGATGCAGGCTGGACCATCAGTCCCAACTCTAACAAAGAAGAAGAGTAAATATGAGGGAGTGGTACCGGCCCCGATGTCTCAAAAGTCCAGCCAGACCGGTGTAGGGGTAGGAACCTTAAATCGGACACCTCAACAGATAGCGAAGAAGAGGAAAGTGAGGGCTGGAAAAAGGCGGTGCGAAGCAAGAAAAAGAAGGCCACAACCGGCCTCTGGCAGAGGTGTCACAGGGGAGGAAAAACTCACTTTCACTGGCGTCCTTGCGAGTGCTCTGACGATCCCTTATAAACCTCAGGAGGCGGCAACAAATGTTATCATCAAGGGGTGCGCAGAGGGATGGGCTGCTAAAGATATATATAATGAGCTCCCAATAATAAGAATAATCCCAAGACGAATTAAAAAATATTGGGGATATAAAAATTACTTACGGTCACCCAAAAGGGTAGTGTTCTAGTCAAGACTGAAGGCGCTGATCAGGCACAAAAACACCTTACTTGGAACAAGCTAAGAGAAAAAGAATCGCAGGCGAGTAGGCCTACTGATTTACTAGACTAACTGTGGCAACGTAGGCCTCACCTAGAAGTAAAGGGAGTTCCCAACTTTCGGGACGGGAGTGTTCTAGAAAAATATCTGTGGTGCAAAATCCCTTGAAAAAGACAGGAGGGAGTGGCTAAGACCCTGCTTCTCCACTCCTGCAAGGGGTGGGCTCACTACTACGTGGGTGCTTGAGTAAGCGGAGGATGGTGGAGCTTGACCATCAGAGAGTATTTGGACCCCTCTACCTTCAATGTAAAGATTATGGACACCCAGCTACGTTTATCATAAAGGAGGAGGCGTGCAGGTGGCGACCGGAAACTGTGCACAAAGTTAAGGAGTGCCCTGAAAAGAAGAAGGGTAAACCCTAGTGCTGTAGGACCTGTAAGGTGAGTGGCAGAGCGGGGAAAGATCTTCAACACTACGCGGATAGCAGGGAGTGCTCGCTACATTTGGAGATGATGTTCAAGCAGGCAATGAATATCCTGTATGCGTAGGCTGCAGATCCGGCAGGTCAACATGGGTTGAAGACGAGTTGTCGCGAACAAATTGAGATCTCTCACCCGCAGTGTTGAAATATTGGTGGTAGAAGAGCCACGCTGTCGGATCAATGTGGTCAAAGGTTTTGGTAAAGGTCGAGGGTGGTCGCGCTGGGCAATAGTGAGAGGAGGCCAAGAGCAGCGATAGTGGTAGTCAATCCCACTCTCGACGTTATGGAACTGAAGTAATTCACCATAGCAGAGCAGGCAGCATGCTATATCAGATGGGGCAGAGTTACATTCGCCCTGGTTTCAGTATACATGCCGTATCGACAGGATAATGTAAATGTTAACGTTGAAGATAATATAGCTGCTGTGGAGGCTGTCGCACTCAAGTATAGAAGTATGATAGTCTGTTCCGATAACAATTGGTGGGGCACGGCCTGGGGTTCGGTCACACAGATGCCAGAGATAGATTGCTAGAGGAGAGCGTGGCGAGGTGTCAACTCGTTGTTATGAACGAGCCCTCTGGTCCCACATTTGTTGGGGCGAGGGGCCAGAGTTCGATAGATGTGACAGTCCTCAAGGCTCCCATAGCGAAGCGTATTTGGACTGGACTCTACGGTCAGATACGAGCTTTTACCACCGGGTCAAGGCAGTGCTCTAGCAGTTGAAAAGAGCTTCGTGACCCAATCGGCGAACTAGAGAGCATTTTCCAGTGGACTGGATGGAATAGTAATTGATCAAGAATGGGAGGAGATGGGTCTACTTCTCTAGATGAGAAAGCAGAAATTTAACACAGGGTGGCAATGCTAAGGGGTGATATTACTAAAGCAGCTAGTATTGCTCTCCAGCGCCAAAGGACTGAGAACGTCCGATCCCATGGTGGACGCCGGCCCTGACTCAGCTCAAGAGAGAATACTAAAGACGTAGTACCAGGAGTGCAGAGATAATGAGAAGAGACCTGCACTTCAAGAGGAATCTAAACATAGGTATAGAGTATATCAAAACGGAGAGCGGCACCAGAAGAAGAGGTCCTGGGAAGAGTTCATTGCTGAGGAGTCAGAAAAGAATTCCTGGGGTATCCCGTACAGCGTGGGACTGGGCAAAGCCAAGCCTCTACAGTTAATGGTGACTATCAGAGTAGGGGTCCTCAGGTAACCACTTTGGAGGAAGCTGCGAAACTGTACATGGGACTACCAACCTATGTTCATTATGGGATATATGGGACCTTCGTCTTGCCGTGGACCGACAGAGGATTGGGAAGGCTCGAGGACTCGATAGTATAGATGCTGGAATCCTCAAGAATAGTCCCTTTATATTGAGGAGGAAATGTAGGAGAAATTCAATGAGTGTTTAGATAAGGGGTACTTTTCCAGCAAGTGGAGGGTTGCAGACTTGAGACTGCTCTACAAGGAGCAAGAATAAGGAGACTCCAAAGGCCTACTGATCTATATGCCTCCTTCCAGTAGCCAGCAAAGTTCGGGAACACCTGATTGTAAACAGCCTTAGACAAATCCTAACGGCAGAAGTCACCCAGTCATGGCAATTCGGCTCGACTCGTGGCAGGGGAACTATGGGTGCGTTGCTGAGAGTGAGGACATAGAAGGGAGGACGGTGAAGTATGTCTTATTGATACTGTTCGGCATATCCTCCGCCTTCGATAGTGCTTGGTGGCCCCGTGTGCTTCAGCGATTGCAAGAGCTCAACACTCCCAGTAACTTATACTTCCTAGTAGGTAGTTAACTTAATAATAGGAGCGTCAGGATTAGGAGTAACTACTATGAGGTGGAGGAAAAAATTGAAAGAGGATGCCTACAGGGTTAGGTCCTAGGTCCGGCCCTGTGGTAACTGTTTGACGTGTTACTGAGGGAGCTAGAGAACAGATGGTTCCTTGCCACGGCCTACGTCGACGACTTCGTGGCCAAGAACAGCAGATCCAGATTGAAGATGGAAGCAGAAAGATGTTCTGATCTCGTACCAGAATGGTGTGAGAGAAGGAAATTGCGTAAAATACAGAGATTGGCTCTGCTGAGGGTCACGAAGATCTACAAAACTGTGTCGCATGAGGTGGTGTGCAGGTCCTGGCTGGAGCGATGCACCTGGACCTCATCCTCATGGAGGATTTCGTCAAGTACGAAGTAAAGAGACAGGGGTTGGTAGCGCTACCGAAGGAACGAGAGAGGATTGGCGAAACTCCGAACCTTTGGAAGAAGATGTTGGGGGAGGATTCCATTGAAGAATGAACTGGATGGTGGCTGGCGAGCCAGGAGGGCGCCACTCTGATGAGGTTTTTCCCTACCGTCCTCTAAAGACTAAGAGCGGGGTGGTTCCTCTCAGATTATTGAGTCCCGCATATCCTGACGACGGATTGCTATTCTTTCCACTAGCCTGCTCCTTAGGTTCATTTCGTTCGAACATTGTTGGGCCTTGAGATTAAATAAATGGCACTACGGTATCTAATCTACAACGTGATATCCGTTCCTGAGCAATAACCTCAACTAATCTCACGTATTTTCTAATCTACCTTATCAGTCTTGAAATTAAAGACTTTAAAAATTTCTTTTTTTTAAACACACATTTGTTTATACACGCTTTAAACCTACAGATAAAATAAATAAAGGAATAATTCTTTGTAAAATAATATAAAAAATGAAAAAAACAAAACAATATACTAATACTATAAAATATAATTACATAGAAAACAAACACAAAAAAGAAGAAATATTTACAATCAAAATAAATTAATATATACATATTATTGTAAAAATTCACAAGCTCCCTGAAATAAACCCTATATACATAATTGAAAAATAATAAAAGATTCAGTAAATGAACAAGTTGAAATGAAAAAGACAATATTCACAAAAGTCAAAAACAATCTTAAAACAACAAACAATAAATAACTAACATTTCTTTAATCTAATTTAATGGTGGCTGGGAATATAAACACTCCAGTTTTTCTATTGTCATTGCAGGAAGTTTTAACTCTTCAATACGAATAGTTCTCCTCTTTTTGGGTTCTCTGATACTTTCTCTTGTAAGAATATTGTATTTCATTATAATTATCATCCTGAATGGACCCTCGTATCGCTGTACGAGATACCCTGTATCAGGGGTAAGTTTCTATATACGGTTTTACCGATTTTTATCAATCCCATCCTATCTGAAACCTTTCAATTCTCGCCAGCCTCTTGTTTTTTTCATTTTCCATTCTTCCTCCTGCCCTCTCCTAAAACTTCCTCCGAGCAACATGGTTGTTGTGTATCTACTCACTGTCTACTGCCGAACCCATAAAGTCCCGCCAGTGTCCTCGAAGCCCAAAGAGTTTCTCAAATGGTGAAAACCCCGTAACGGTGTGTACTGAATGTTCATATGCCGCTGTAGCATTGGGCATTACTACATTTGGTTCCAATCCCTTGTCAATTTGATATAAGAGAAGATTGTCACCCAACGTGCCATGAAGCCGCCCTATACCTCCTCTACTCTTGGGGTGTCCTGGTGTGTTGAGGTGCCATATCACATCAAGGTCCTTCGTTTCAGTTCGAATCCTGGTATTGTCGAATTCTCTGCTAAAGTCCGATGCGATGCGCTCCGGAACTTCGAAGAAATGGAACCACAATCGGGGAGCAGTCAACACTGCTTCCAACGACTTGACCTCCACCTGGTGCTCCATTGCTGCCTTACTGAAGGTGCCAATCATGGTTATCCATTTATTTTCTCTCCATGTGAAATTATCGATCTGTAGATCGTTTAGTGGTGCATCTGGGGTATGCTTTTCTGCTTGTCTCTCTTTTTGTGAATTTGTGTCATAATTCGTGCTTGGATAAACTTCGCCATTTTCTATAAATTCTGCGATTGTCTCCTTTATCCCCCACCAAAAGTACCTTCCCTTTAACGCTTGCAGTGTTGCCTCTGGTCAGTGTGCATTTTAAACTTTCTCCCGAACACGTACGACTTCAAGTAGTCAACAGCCCACACTATTCCCATGAGCTCACATTCCAGCGCACCGTATCTAGTTTCCGTCTCTGTCTGGCGCCTACTAGCGTATGCCTTAGGGTGATCTCCTTTTTCAACTTTCTGAGACAACACCGCTCCCAGCACGTACTCACTGGCGTCGGTAATGACATTGAAATGCTAAGTAATGTCTGGGAATGCAAGCACTGGCTCTAGCTGCAGCTTCTCCATGCACTGCCGAATATTATCTTCCACCATCTGGGTCATCACCTTTCTCCCTTTCCTGAGTAGGTTGTTGAGTGGGACGAGTTATTCCATCATTTCTGGTACAAATAATAAGTACTCTTGTAATAATTCAAAGTTCCCATCAATCTCCGAACTCCTTTCACATCCCTAGGTACCGCCATCTTATTTATAGCTGCCTCTTTGTCGGCGTCGGGTTTACCTCCCTCCATCGAAATCGTGTGTCCCAAAAAATTTATTTGTTCCTCTCTCGTGAATTCCGTCTTATGTTGGTCCTTAGGCTGTATTTTGATTTGATGATATCCAGCCTTTAAGTCCAATGTGCTGAATACCGTCGCCTCGCTCAACCTGTTCAAAATGTCTTCAATGAGATGATCGGATACTTCGTCCGCCTGAATCTGATTGAGGATGCTCCTCTTCACTCTGCAGAAGACTGCTGCTTTTAATGCCTCCACATCTTCGCTATAGAGTAGATTTTGATAGACTTTGCTTCAATTCGGCTTATTTGTGGGTTACCCCTTTTTATGAAGTGGCTCAGTTCTCCTGTTTCCCCGGTAAACCGTTCGATGTTAGAAATAGCCTGCCTCAAGTCCTTTTATCCACTTTATTCTAGGGTTGTGGGCTTCGGCTCGAGAAACTTACTCCGGAAGTTGTGACTGAGTCATCTCTATGGGAGGTGGGTTATCGACCCCGTTTTGATTCAAAGCTTCCAGGTTCAAGACCGCTTGTCTGACGATACCAGCCATTAAAAAAAATTAGAGAACAAAAAAATTGGAAGCTGAGAAAAATAACGATAAATATTCTTCTTGAAAACAAATATTACTCCGGTATCTAAAGTTCTCGGGTTTCGGCACCAGATAAGCGTTTAGTAAAACAGACTTAAAAAAGAGAAAAGAGAGAGAGAAACGACCAACTAGGTTGCTACTCAAATACTGACTTTTATTGAAACCAACTCGTATTATCGATCTGTAGATCGTTGAGTGGTGCATCTGGGGTATGCTTTTCTGCTTGTCTCTCTTTTTGTGAATTTCTGTCATAATTCGTGCTTGGATAAACTTCTCTTTGTCGGCGTCGGGTTTACCTCCCTCCATCGAAATCGTGTGTCCCAAAAAATTGATTTGTTCCTCTCTCGTGAATTCCGTCTTATGTTGGTCCTTAGGCTGTATTTTGATTTCATGATATCCAGCCTTTAAGTCCAATGTGCTGAATACCGTCGCCTCGCTCAATCTGTTCAAAATGTCTTCAATGAGATGATCGGATACTTTTCGTCTATGGTATTCTCGTTCAGCTTCCTGTAATCTATCACCACTCTGTACTTTTCTGTAGTTTTACCTGGCGCGCTCTTCTTTTTAACTTCCCAAAATGGACAACTCTATAGTGATGTATTATCAATAATTATTCCCTGGTGTTTTAAAGTTTTGATCTCTTCCCGGATGTAGTGACGTAGCGTCTGAGGGTACTCCTATCTTTCACATGTGTAACCTTATCTTCTTTTAGTATGATCTCATGGACTGTCTTCGCGGTTGCTCCGACCATGTCTCCTCCTTTAAAAACAAATCTTCATAATCTCTCCTAAGTTCCTGCATACTACATCCCCACCATTTTAACACCTTTCTCTCTACCTCACAAGGGCCACCCAGGGTGATCAATTTACATTGGCATTTCTGAATTATGTGCGTCCTATCTCCATCACTCATATTTTACTAGGTTTCTCGGCATAAGATGGTAATGGAACTACTGTTGTTCATCAGGCCTCTCACTCCTGCTATCTCTATTATAAACAGACCACTACTCTTCTCCCTCGCGTTATAATTCAGCAGTGTGCGGACGCCCATCCGCTGACATCCTCTTCAGATGTCTCGGGTCTACCTCTCTCCAGTCCTTCGCCTTCATCCTCCTCTGTTCCCTCGTTTCTATTCTCCTGTTTCCACCTTGCCCCGAATTCTTCTTCGGTCTCTGATGCTCCTGATGGTTCTGTAGATTTTTCTGAAGATCTACTAAACCTAGGGTGGCTTCTCCGTATAGGTTTGGCGGTGGTCTCCATTGGTTCACCCCGGTCCACATCTCTTCTTCGGTACATATATGGTTACTGGTTGGCTATGTGCTCTTCATTTCCGCATACAAAGCATCTCGTGTGTGAGCATTGTGGCACTAAATGCCCATTCTTTCCACAACCGTGACACTTGAGGTTGTCCCGCCGACTATTGTTTCTGGGTTTAGCTAAGCTTCTTCTATTTTCTTGGTTGCTAGCTCTCTCTCTCCTATTATCTATGTTTTCTTTCCTTCTCCAAGGGTTGGACATGTCCCCTGGCCATTGATATTCTATCCGGGTCAACCTCGGCTCTTCTACTTCCATAAGGGCCTCCACCTCTCTGGCGTTTGTATCCATGAGTTCTTGAGTACATTCCACAAATGAGCGCTCTTTCGGAAATCCCTCCTTCTTCCCCTAGCTTTTTTGCTAATTGAATCTTTAGTATCATGGATAGGAATAGCATCCTACCCTGTACCAGGATTGTTTCTATCATCTCACTGAGTTTATCTGCAATTCTGTTGTAGCGTACCAGCATCATACTGCCCACTAGACTGTTTCAGTTTCTTTGTCTCTCGGATCTTCATAAATATTTCTTCCTTTGGGGCTCACCGTTGTCCTCCGAACGTCTTTTTTAGTCTTTCCCTAATAACTCTCGAAGGGGTCTCTTCGTCCGCCTGAATCTGATTGAGGATGCTCCTCTTCACTCTGCAGAAGACTGCTGCTTTTAATGCCTCCACATCTTTGCTATGGAGTAGATTTTGATAGACTTTGCTTCAATTCGGCTTATTTGTGGGTTATCCCTTTTTATGAAGTGGCTCAGTTCTCCTGTTTCTCCGGTAAACCGTTCGATGTTAGAAATAGCCTGCCTCAAGTCATTTTATCCACTTTATTCTAGTGTTGTGGGCTTCGGCTCGAGAGTAGTGGAAAAAAGCCGATTTTAGCACAGGGCTCGAGATCAACACTGGGCCGGGGCTCGGGGATACGGAGCCACGGCTGTGCAGGCGCATCCCTCTCGCCGGACTTGTATTATTTCCCTCTTATAGACACGCTGCGATGACTAGCGGTGCAGGCGCATCCCTCTCGCCGGACTTGTAAAAAAAATAAGAAAGAACATTGGCCGCGATGACTAGCGACGAGCTAGATGTTCATCCTAATAATAAGTACAAGAGTTGCTATCCGTCTTCTTAATATAGTATTGAGAATCTGTGCGGGTAGAAAAACGGGTATTAACCCGTCTTCG
>NW_027107962.1:237059-241519 GCF_000696795.3 Halyomorpha halys | reverse complement strand
TTTTCTTTTCTATAGTTCCTCCATACGAAGGAACTGGAGGGAGGGAGTTAGCTGTGTATATTCTCATAATAATAAACAAGAACTCTGTACTAGTAGGATTACTTATCTCTAAGGTTGACAACAAAACAATTCCTATATATATATCAGATGTCTGTAATAATAAAGCCGGTTGTTGTTAAAGTATCCTTGCCTCGTTATTTTGCCCGAACCCCCATTTATTTTAAGGTAATCTTTCAGTCTAATCATATCATATATATATATTTAAATCAGCTGATATGAGTTGTATAGCTGACTGTAACTTATATTACAACATACTAATGTCAGATGAAATTGTACATTTAGGAAATGCTAATTATTAAATCACTTTGCCAAGTTTCATAATTTAAATTTTCATAGTTTCCATCTTGTGAGTGAAGAAAATGTATAATTTCAGGCAATAAATGACGAAATCGCTACAGAAATTTACCATTGCCTAGCCATCTGACATTGGTATGTAGTACTAATTCAGTTTGGCATTTATTGAGTTGCAATTGCCGTTTGAGAGAACTTTATTACTCATGAACTGCAGCAATTATCTCCGTTACATTGAGAGAAATAATAACAATACTGCATATTAAGATCAGGGACAGCAATACAAGTATACTAAAATTTACAATATATTTATTACGGTTTGCAATACTGACTTCTTAATTTAAATAGAATTATTGTTATGCCTAATATATTTGTAATATGTACCTTATTTTTCTCTCAGTGTAATGACCGCAGTTTAGAAATCTGTTGCCGAAAATGCCTACTTATCAAGTAAAAATATAGGTAAGAAAAGCAATTTAACTTAATAACAAAGAAAAAGCTCTTACATTTTAAACAGAAGAAAAATTGAAACTCAACGTGGTTACCGAGGAAAAACAATATTGATAAATAATAATACTGTTAATTCAAAATAAAATAAAATAAAGTTTGACACTACCAAATATTCCAGCCAACTGACTGTGTTCTTGGATGAGTCGAGTCGTAATTGTTGCGTTAACGCGTTGTGTCCGGTGACAAGTGTAACACATAAGTCAAAATATATTGTGCTGGGTGGGCGGAGATCACAGTGTCACCCTGTCAGAATTCTAGGAATTTATGACTTTTGAAAAGTCCCAGAATACATTAAACGATTACTAGAAAGTTTTTGTCTTCTACAATTGCTTCAACGTTCATGCTGCACGAAGTTCCAACAGTGCGAGCGTTCGACAATCGACCACAATTGTACTCGCGATCAACTTGTTGGGTACCCCTGGCTTATATAGACAGATCAGCTGATAGGGCCTGTAAGCTGATATCCCAATAACAGCTAACTGTAATTCCCCCCGCCAGTTTACGAACATTCCTCGTAATCTCATTTATATACAAAAGGAAGAGATATATACTAATACAATAATAGTAATTAATAAAACTCACATTTCCCTTAAAAACTATAGAAAATAACACTAACAATAAGATATAGAAATAAAGCACAATAATAAACATTTATAACATAAAAATTAATTATTTACTATAAAAACAATATCTAAATGGTGAAATAAACAAGGCAAACTAAAACAAAAAAAAATCTACTATATCACTAGAATGCCTCCTATTATTACACCTATATGCAGGCATTAAAAAAAAATACTGCACACTAATATCTTCTGGTGGTTAAATGATAATCAAGGCACTCACGCACTTGCCGTCGTACGCAGCTTCAATTGTTCGATATGAACCGTCCGTTTCTTTTTTGGCCCCTTTAAGCTCTCAATGGTGACAGCATTATGCTCTCTAATCACAATTACTCTGAATGGGTCCTCATACCTCTGCAGCTCTTTCTCTCCGTTAGAAACGTATTTGCGATATATCGCAAATATATATAGTATACTACCATATATGTAGTATACTACCGTCCCTATTCTAACTTTTCCCATCAGATCCCGTACCCCGAGGTTGTGCCGCTCCACTCTTTTACGTTTCCCCCTCTCAATTCTATCCCTGATCTATTCCTTAACTTACTTTGCGCCAAATTATTATTGACGATTTCATCTCCAATCGCTGTACGGTGATAACCCCGACGACGTTCCCGTATACAAAAACAGATTTCAAAATTGTTGAACCCAGTGATCTTGTTTATTATATGATTGGATATATGCCACCATCGCCTATTCCATTGCATCATCGGGTTCAAGTCCTTTTTCCAATTGGTTCACCAGCAAGTGGTCACTGAGTGTACTATGAAGCCTCTATGTTTCTCAGTGACTCTTGGGATATCCTGGAGTGTTGAGGTGCCATGCTACCACCAGGGTCTGCATTTCCTTTGTGATGCTCGCATTATCGAATTGGTCACTTTTGGACGAAATTCTGTCAGACACTCCATAAAATTAGAATCAAGTCCACAATGCTCGTAACACTGTTTCCGTCGATCGGTCTTGCACCACACGTGCCATGGCCAGTTTACTGAAGACATCTATGATCGTGATCTATCTATAACCTTTCCACGGGAAGAGTCTACTTGAAGATCACTGAGAGGAGGATCTGCGGTGGGGGTATCTTCTTGCGTCGCCTTGGTGGTCTATAGTACTTATTATTTAGATACAGAGTTTCCGATTGTTTCTGAATGGTGCGTTTCATGCCCATGATACCAAAAGTATCTGCGGCATAACGTAACGTGTGCAACGTTTCGTTGAGTCCTTTGTGGTTTATTTTGCCATGATAATACGCGACCGTCATCTCCTTTTGACGCTCCGCGTCTCGGATTGTCTCCAGCATCTTTGTACACTGGATAAACGAGCGATCCACCAATGAATACCAAGAGATCATTCATATAGACTTGTTCTTTTTCATTGCCCATAACGGACTATTATAAGGTGATGTGATATCCATAATTATTCCTTGCTATTTGAGCTTCTCTATCTCGTCCCGAATATGCTTCTGGAGTGCCTACGGATGCCATTGCTTCTTTACATATGTCACCCTGTCCTGGTTAAACGGAATTTCGTGAACTTTCCTTCCTGTCACGGTCAGCACTTTTTTTTTTCATTTAAAAAAAACTTCGTCATAATCGTTCAAATTGGAGTCTTACCACCATTCTGGTTGCATCATTGCCCCTTACTCAGGCGCTAGAGTCCTCTTCCAGCCGCTGGCACTTATACTTTCTTTCTCCTATTCTAATGTTCCACCGTCCCCTGTTGTTTTTCACTCACCCCTACTGTCTCTAGTAAATCACAACCTATGATCGCTTGGTAATCTCTTGGCATTTTCACCACCACATGAACTATCGAATTCTTGCCCTTACCACCCAATTCACCAAATTCCATTTCTATCTCCCGTTCTACACTGCAGGGTCCATCCAGAGTAACTAATAGCATTTATATTCCTCAACCCGGAGTGTTTCCTCTCTACAACTCAATTTCTCCAGCACGTCTCGGCATTCGATAGTATTACAGCTCGAATGATGGGCAGACCACCACTTCCTTTCTTCACATCACTGCTCACCAATGTGCGGTCGCCTCTTTGTCGGCACGCATCTCCAATCTCATCTCTAGTCCTTCCTTTATCTTCGGTCCGCCTACACACGTTCCTCCTACTCCTCCCTCCTCTTCCCAGATCCCTTTATTCTGCTTCAATCTCTGATATATTCGATACTTCTGTGGACTCATTTGCGGAAACTGAGGGTACTCTCTTCCGCCTCAGAATCTGGGCGTTAAGCTCCTCATTGTCTCGCAATGTCCCTCGTTTCGGCACGCGAAACGTCGAGTTTGGGAACACTGGGCCACCGGGTGCTCAATTTTACCGCATTCGTGACACTTCCCGACCTCTCGCCGGCTGCTATTTTTGGGCTTTGCCCTGGTCTTCTGTTCCTGTTCAGTTTCTTTAACATGCCACTGTCCTTGTGTTCTCTTATTCATGAGGGCAGAGGAGTAGTTTTATGTCGGTTGTATGTATTCCTAGTCCATCCCTCTTCTTAAAAATCTATTTTTGATTCTTCTTCTCTTGCGCTCAAATTAATCATGCCTTGAGCGCACTCGACTAATGATCGCCCATTCGGTTTGTCACATGCTCTACACTAAATGTCATTTTAAATGGCTTATTTGATTTAATGAAGAACAGAAAATTAGAAAAAAAAAAACATTTTTTTAAATTTAAAAAACATTTCAAACTATGCATTAGTTCCCGGGTTTCGGTACCACAGGAGGGGCGATTTCCCTTGACAGCTGATTGGTACGCCTTTAGTCCATCAAAAAATTTATGTACCTCCGACCAATGTACTCTGCCACACATACAGTCGAGTCGAGTCGAGTCAGTCAGTCAGTCGGCAACAGGTCGAGTCTGAGTTCATCATAGGCAGTTGACCAGAGAGGACGTGTTTGCTGATCATCTGTCACCTTTGATACTGTTCCAGTTCCAGTTTCTTCTGTGTTTTCCAGACGTCGCTTCAGTTGCAGACT
>NW_027107962.1:233530-236534 GCF_000696795.3 Halyomorpha halys | reverse complement strand
CTGCCACACAGGGAAGCTGGAGGTCATTGAGTATAACAATATTCCTGTCCCTCTGTAGCCTTGTACCTCTCACTATTCGACGAAGTACGGAGTTCTGGAAACTCTGCAGTTTATTGAGAGTGCTCTTGTACAGGTGCAGCAGTAGGGGTACTCCGTATAGCAGCGTGGGTTTTATAACAACTTTATAGATCTGCAACTTAAGCTTGAGGGAGAGCTGCGGTGATTTTAGTAGATGGTATGACTTCTGACGGGCCTTTTTGAGCTTCTCACGGACATGGCTGCAGAAAGTGTAGTGACGATTGAGTGAGACTCCCAGGTAGAGGATTGAGGTGGAGATCGACCATTGGAGGATCGACGAGAGGATGGAGGTGGAGGTCAACCTCGTCTATCTTGAAGCGGGTAGGCAGTGGTTTCTTTCTTTTCTGGAACAACATCACTATGATATTTGTCAGCCAGATTCACCTTTATCCCTATATTATTGATAGCTTAGTTCAGCGGTGATAGTGTTTGCCGCTTCTTTAGCATGGATGAGCGCTGTTGGGGCATTGACGTTGGAGGCGTAGTTGCCGGCAGCACCGACTGCCTTCGGATGCTGGAATGATACAAATGGAGTAGTGAAGGGTACAAAAAGTATTGGTACAAGCGCCGAGCCCAAACTTTATTTTTTAATTGTTTTTTTCGATCCCACTAAAACAGAAAGAAACAATGAATTAATGAGTGCTTTACTGTGAAAAAAGGAAATAAATCGTGTTGGGTATTACCTTTTACTACCTTTGGTATTTTAAGGTTACCTGTAATGTTTATTTGTTACTTATGAAATATCCATTATAAATGGTACTATTTTTAAAATCCGGAGGTGAGAGTCCTCCTCGTGTTAGGTACAACTTTATTGGCGGAGTGCGTTCGCTTATACAGACATCGAACTATCAGCTGTTCGGGCCTGTCACTGAACTAATCCAAGGGCCTGAACAGAGAACCAATCCACAAAATGTACTACAGTCAAATATAAAAGGAAAAAAAATGAACTAAAAATCGTCAATCATGACGAGTAAATAGATAAGTCTCAACGGTTTCTCCCAAAGGAGAAATCACTAGAATATAATCAGTTGAAATAAATAATTTCTTATTTAATTATTAAATGACTGAGATCTCATTGTAATATATAGTATATTAATTAAAATTCAATAATACGGTATAAACAAATGTCATATAATAACTGAATGGAATATGGTCCGGGTGCGGTAAAAAAAAAACTCAAATAGTAGAATATACCCGGACCATATTCCATTCATCTATACACACGGTCAATCAATAGTCTTCCAGTATGTCATGTAATAACTTTTTAAGAAACTCTAATAACGGATATGCATTTTTTTCACAGGTTTTGGGAGATTCAGAAAAAATACTCTCGCGGCATGTTTTATACTTCTTACTTTACCCTCAACCAATGGTTGTTTACCGCAGACAACCAGATGGATGTGTGGAAGGAAATGGATGAGGAAGATAAAAATGAGTTCCGGTTCAATATGGAAAATTTTAACTGGGACAGTTATATCAAGACATGTGTGTTGGGGGTACGGAGATATTTCCACAACCAGAGTGATATCAGCTTAAAAATAGCGAGATATCGATATTCAAAGTGAGTATTACAATAAAGATGTTTTCTGCTGGAACATTTTAAAAAATATATTTCTCAATATCACAGTTTTAAAATATCTTTAACAAAGCGACATTAAGGGCAGGAAATGCTTGTAATTTTTCAATCTCGAAGTTGCTTAGCTCACTCCTTCTGTCCAAAAACGTAAAAGTTAGAATTCTTAAAACTATTATCCTTCATACTGTTCTTTATGAATGCAAAACGTGACCTATTAAACTAAGGGAAGAATTTTAATTCTTAATTTTCAAAAAACGTAAGGCACTACTTACGTTTTTTGAAAATTAAGTGTTAGTTGAAATATTCGGAAAGAAAAAGCTTAACAACACAGAATTGATATACACTCACTAACACACACTCAGTAGATATAATTCAGATTATAGCATTGGGGGTGAATTTGCGGAGGATTGCGTTAAGACTGACTTAGTAGATTTGTGTTAATTGGGGCTCATTGGACAGATGTATATACAAAACGATTGGTCGAATCTTCGGGTTCGCTTAGTTTTTATGATTATTATTGTGTTTAACAACACAAACTTGGAGTGTGTGTACAAAATGGAAAATTAGTTCAATTCCTCATTACTTTTAGGTATTCTCATTGAAATAGTAATACATTTAGAAATTATACTTTTTGGAAGCTCCGTAAATTTGAGGTGCTGGGTGTGCATAAATGAATATCTTCGAACCCCGAGATGAAAAAAAATAGCTTGACAATCAAAGTGAGTATTAGAATAAAGATATTTTCAGCTGGAACATTTTTTAAAATACATTTCTCAATGTCACAGTTTTAAAATATGTTTAGCTATTCTGTTAAAGGCAGGAAATACCTGTTAGTTTTCAATCTCGAAATTGTTTAGCTCACGACTTACGTGTGTGTAAATAATGGGAAAGTAGACGAATTCGTCATTACCTTTAGATATTCAGATTGAAAATGCACCTGAAATAGCATCTATTCTTTCCTCCTTCCTTCGTGATCTTCAAGACACAATCAAGCCTCTTAACGCACTCCTAACCAGACTCCTTAATGAAATCCCCTAGATGAACAAAAGCACCTTAAATATACTTTTAGGGAATGCAAATGGACTACATAACCACCGAGACGAACTTGACGTATTCCTCCATGAACATTTCATCGACATAGTACTACTGACTGAAACCCACATTCTTACTTCTACATACGCGACTACATTACATATAGAACAGATCACCCTGACAACACATCCCACGCAGGTTCTTGTATCCTTATTCATAAATCTTTACTTCACTCCCTTATTCCTTCCACTGCGTCTGATATTATTCAATCAAGATCCGTCAGCTTATCCTCTCGCCCGTTTAACATTACACTTTCAG
>NW_027107962.1:229994-231140 GCF_000696795.3 Halyomorpha halys | reverse complement strand
ACAGTTTTAAAATAGGTTTAGCTATTTTGTTTAACAAAGAGATATTAAAGGGAGGTGCACATAATGGAAAAGTAGGTGAATTCGTCATTACATTTTGGAAGCTCCGTAAATTTGAGATGCTGGATGTGCATAAATGAATATCTCCGAATCTGTACCTGTCTTGATTTATGTCAGTATTGCACAAAATACAGTTAGTATTTATAAAATCTGTACCCAAGTCTTAGTCTTAAATGTAAATATGACTTTGCAGTGTTTTATCAATGTAAGTTACATAATTGAAAGCAATTATTCATCGTCAGTTTATAGTACTAAAACGTTTTCGCAATCCATGCGAGGCCTCCTCAAACTCTTATGGATAGCATTATTAGCACCATGCAGGGACAAATTTTCGTAATTTTTTCACCCAATAAAATAGCCTGTTTCAAATTCGTTTATCTGTTAGTGTTCACAATCGTGGTTACAGATTATAGAAGTTGCAGTATTCCTCATATTTATCCCATAGACCACTCTTATGCTTCAGTTAGTCATAAATTAAAACAAAACATGAATGAACTAATTACTTCAAGAAAAATTGAGCAGTTTATGATTGATGATATAATGTACCGTAAACTGGGCTATTGAGTTCAGATTTTGAAAATTTTAACATTATTTTATTAAACAGATTTTCTCTTTGACATGATTAGAGGGAATATGTGCAAGCTGGTGCACTTCCGTGATTTAAATTTAAATTTTTAGCTCCTCCTAAATGATCACGTTACCATAAGACAGCTTAACAGAAACCATAGTTTGGTTGCATGACACATGGTGGGGGAAATTTGCATTCTAATTTAGCTCGACCTAACCTAAGTACTAGATAGGACATTTTTAATCTCTCTTTCCTTTTGATTTTTCGACTTTGAACTATAATACTTTCTATTTTAATTTCCTCAGTGGATATCAACAAAGCAACATTAAATTATCTAAAGATTGAATTTTGAACAAGTAATACCTAAAACATAAACACTGATAATGGACTCCTCCTTATCGGTTAATTCTTTTGGTTGAAGTGAGGAAACTTTAAACCACTTATAAATTACAAGTAGGAGTAGGATATGTGATGTCTCTATTATCAGCTAATAGAAATACCATATGTTAAAAATGTACAAA
>NW_027107962.1:224036-229075 GCF_000696795.3 Halyomorpha halys | reverse complement strand
AACCCGATGTATTTGGGCAGCATGATTGAATAAATTTCTTTCTCTGTGTGTTCAAGTTATCGACGCGAAGTTTGTCAGGCCACCATTGTGTTCGCATAATAGCATCTCCAGTTTCCTAATTTAGAAAAAAATAAAATAAAATTAGAGAAATCGAAGGAGGTCTTGAATCTCAGGGCTCATGATAAGTTACCCCCTTTATCCTTCTGTTCCTATTCCCCTAATAGTTGACCAAACATGAGTTCTACTACTTATCTTTATAAATTTATAAGTTATAAATAAAAACAGTAGTGTGTTGTGTGCATCACAAAAGTTTTATTTACTACACTATTTTGGGTTGAAATTAATCCTCACTCATCTCAGAACAGATATCACTCAATTATCCATCGTGGCAATATATTTTCGTATTCTATTTTCAACTGTTTTCATAAAAGTTCTTTAACGAAATTTCACGTTACAAAATTTTAATATTTTTCTTTTGGAAACGAGTGGCAAAAATACAATAATATTACAGTTAACTAACATTTATATTGTTTTATTCAATACTAAATTTTTATTGAACAAATATTGAAAATTCTACTAATTATATCAAATGATTTTATGGAGTTATTAATGCTTAGTACTATTTTGTTATTACATATTTTCAACTGTAGGGCTCAAATGTAAGTTAAGTGAAATTAAAAAAGTAATTATTTACTATGTCGACAACAGTTACGAGGCTGTTCCATGCGTCCGTCAGTTTAATATGAACATCTTTTTTATTTTACGTCATTCTCCATATCCTCTTTATATATTATATATTTCTTTTTTAAATATTTGGCAGAATATAATAAGTCTATACTAGTATTCTTATTTCCGTAAATAATAATAAATGGTTTCAGTCTGAAAAAATATTTTTTCTCTCATCTCCTTAAGTTAATTGTCAAATCCATTAATTGTTTATATTTATTTATTTTTTATTACGAGTAAAAAACACAGAGTCCTTTAAAAAAATTTAAATGAGAATAAGACCAGGCTGATATTAATGTAATATTTAATTATCCGAGTTTAATCAAAATCGTTAAACCTGTAATTACATATTAAAAAAATCTATAAAGTGGATTTTTCCACACCTAGGTAGTAGATTTTACCCTATCGAATCAGTGGATTTTTGTTGCGGTAATACCCCAGCGATATGCCAAATTTGAATATATAGTTTCAGTTTAGACCGATTTATTATTTTTTAACTAGGCTGACCACATTCAGACACACATAGAGATTATTTTATGATACTTGTCGCGGTGGGTTATTTTCTTGATTATACTGCTTGTCCAGAAGACCTCGACAATGCGTGTTAAGTTTATAAAGGTAAGATAGTTGCCAAGGAATATCACTAGATAGAATGAGACTAACGGGTGTCACCAGTTATATCTCGGAGGATGGTAACCTCGTCCTACCGGGTACTGTTCCGATAAACACGAGAGTAGCTAGCTGCCAGTCATGCAGGAAGGTGCCTTCGTCCTGCCGGGTACTATTCCGAACGAGACGAAGGAGGTATGTAAGGCCGGAGTGTAGCTAGCCGCCGGAGCTTACGAAGGGATAAAAGGAAGAGGAGAGAGAGGTGACCATAGAGAAAGAAGAACAGAGATAATATAATATATATTATCGAAATATAATTGCTTGAAAGAATACCTTGAATTTTTTTTTCAAAACCCCTACAAAAGCTTAATGAAATATTTTTAAACAATGTATTTTCTCCCTTTACTGTAGAATATCTACATTCTAAGGAGTCTTTTGGAGTGTATTAGTTTTGTAGTGCGTGTTTATAAAAGTGTATAATGTGTTGGGGCACACATTATTTCATTATTTGTGAATTTGATAAACTTAAATCTAATAAAAACTTAATCCTAATACTACGTGATCTTAGGTAGTGTGTTGCCAACGGACCGGAGGGAGGGCAGGCGTTAACGTGTTGAATAACGGATTTGTACAGTACTGTAGTGAATAGAAAAATTTGATGTGTCGTCGCTTGTTGAACTCTGCCATAGTGGGCAATTCGAACAATTTATGCAGTTCTAGGGGCTTCTTCCTCCGCCACGATATTGTGCGTACGATTTTCTTCAACATCGGATCTTGAAAATTTTGAAGAAGGCGCTGGGTGCCATCTGATATGTGGGTAAACAATGGTGCCCCATATAGTAGTGTCGGCCTTAGGATACTTTTGTATATCTCCAGCTTCAAACTCAGTGAGAGAGCCGAAGAAGTGAGGAGGTTGTCGAGACGATATGACTTTCGTTTTACTGTTCACCTTCTGATATAGATGGGCAGAGAGCTTAAGATGACAGTCCAGCTTTACGCCTAAATATACGACAGAGCTGGAAGGTGAGCTCACAGTCCGTTTTGGCTGCATTTACTGAGATGTTCAAGCAGCGCAGCTTTTGAACAATCTCAGAGCATTCTGGTTCAGCCTGATACGGCATACAGCTCTATGTGTACATACAGTTGTCTCTGCGTTCATACTGCTGCTGTAGATGGCAATGTCGTCAGCGTAAGCGGCGAATGTTCCCTTCCTGTAGTTCTTGCCAACCACATTAGCAGTATAAATTGAAATAACAAGACTGGCGAGAGGACTGCTCCTTGAGGCACTCTGCAAGTCAGTGGGATAGATGTTGAGTGCTCGTCACGAACCCGCAAAGCAATGGACTTGCTGTTTAAAAACGAGGCTTTATCACACTGTATAGCTGTTCCGGGCGATTGAGGTCCGCGAGCTTACGGCATAGAATACCGTGAGACACGGAGTCGAATGTCTTTGTGCAGTCGATGGAAATCATGGCCGTTGCCTCATTCCGGTTGAAGGTGCTATTCACCTCAGTCTGGAGTGTCATTAGGTGATGCTCTGTGCTGAGGCGAGCTTGGAAGCCGGTCCTTTCGAAAGGAATTACGGAGTGTTCATGTATTGCCCTGCGTTCGTCGAAGTATTGCCTTCAATATCTTAGGAGAGACAAACATGAAATTGTCTCCTTTAGGCAAGGTTGGTACTGACAGCGAGTCTTCCGTTCGTTGTTCTCTATCATGCCAATAGTATTCTGCCAGTACCACAGCTTATTCGGCATGAATGAGAAGGCGATCTCGATCCTGTAGGCGGTGAATTGTTCGTGGCCGCTTTAGTTTCAGAAATTGCGGTAATCGCCTTGCGTGGCTTTTAAGCGATCGTGGCAAATTTCAGTTTTCCATTGACACATTGTATAGTAGGGATTTCTTGTAGCCTATGGCATATCTCCCTCTTGAACCTACCTACAGTAGGCTTCACTTGAATCGTGACTTATCGGACGTCCTGGATGCTCATAGGCGGCGGCATCTTCTTCCGCGTCGTTCCATTGTAAACACTATGAGAACGTCATTCGTAGCTACGGCATATCCTCTGAAATGAGGGGGTCGCCCTTGCAGCTTTGTGTCGATAAGTACGGCCACGGTTGGATTTGTGAGTGCCAATAGCACTTATTTTATTTTTGGGCCTAGGCCAGCACAAGTTAAGGATGCTGTAAGCATTCATTTTTGAGATTCCTGCCCTATCATTTCTTGAATTATGTTCGTCATGAACAGTTGCATATCGCTCATGATCTTTGAGAAGAGGTTGTAGAACATGGCATTCATTTACGTCACCAACTGTGACTGGTCAGAGACCAGCAATTGGTGGAGTGATTCGGAATCCTGCACCTGTCCGCGATTGAGTCTCGTCGGTTTGTGGTGTAATAGTGGGGCGCAGTACGTCTGAGTAGGATGTATCCCCCCTCACTAACTTGGTAGCCCTCCTTTGAGTTGTGGTAAGCCTGTTGTTGCCTTCGGAAGTCTTCTTCTTCTTCTATCGGAACAGCTTATTTTTCAGGGCTTCAGCCTGTTCCAGCAAGGTTACTCTTGTTTCACATTATCTGAACAATGCGACGTGGTTTTTAGAACGGGTGGGACATTTAGGTGGACTGGTCCGAGGACAATTACTGATGTGGTGGTCTTTTCCGGAACGTGTGCATCGCAATGCATAACCGCATTAGTTCTTTGTGTGGCTGTATCGCTGGCATCTGAAGCACTGTGATGGTCTATCCTCTTTTTTAGGTATGTATTTAGCAACCATGAATATACATTTGTCGACGTAGCGAACTTTCTTCACATCTTTAATAGTTACCATTGACGGTACTGTATTGACAATAGGAGAGGGACCTCTGAAGACTTCTGCACACAGTACTATGCAGAAGTCTTCGGACGTCTCTGGCACCGAATGGCCTGAATGCTTCTCCCACATCTTGTATGGGTATTTTGACATCTAGATTTTTTATGACATATCGGGCTTCAGCGGTGCGTTTCCCTGATCTCTGTGCGTAGGTATGATGTTTAATATCAAGGGTTTTTAGGCCCAAGACAACACATAGTCTCTCATCGAGTATATGGGTGTATATGTGAATACCACCTCTTGGGGGCTTCAACAAGTAGTCACTAATTTTTTATTTATCTAAAAAGGTACGAGTTTCATTTAATGTATGGTCGGGAGCTTCTACGATAGGTGGAACTGGCTCCGCTTTGGTGGTGGGTTCACTTGTTGATTGGTCCTCAGTTGGTAGGTCTGACAGGACCCAAAAGTGGTTACTAAGTTTTATGTTTCATACATTATTTACACTGTTTACATTGTTTGTGATAGCATTTTTCGGATTTAGCACTTTAACTATTTTTACCGCTGGTGGTTTAGCTCCCGTTGCTATTTTCAGTTTATGTGCCTGTTTACCCGGTCTGTTATCAATCACTATGTGACTGGGCTTTAAAGGCAGCAGCTGTGGCACAAAATGTCACTTTTAACACTGTGTAGTTGAAGGTAAATTGTCACTTCTAACTGAAACTAGTTTTGACTGACCTTTGTGTTGTTTTCTGGAGGAGCCAGGAAAAGAATCTGCGACTGAAGCCCCCAGAATTCGAATACAATGGACAGCATTGTCAAAATGGGTCCTCACTGTTCAGCAGCACAGGTACAACATACTATTTTGCTATAACAATAACTTGAATTTTTTTTTTAAAAC
>NW_027107962.1:221453-223145 GCF_000696795.3 Halyomorpha halys | reverse complement strand
TGTTTTAAAGTATTTACAGTTTTCATGTTTTTTACATTTACTTTATTATTTACATATTAACAAGTGAATTGATACAATATTCGTATAAGACAAACATGAGTGGCGCTCCTGGGTGACACGAATTGAAGCTCCTCGTCTCGGCGGGAAGTTCGATGTTTGTACGGCCTGTCTTGGATAGGTAATGCTGCTAAATATTCAAAATATTTGGAATGGGAAGACCTAACGTTTATTTCCATTGAAAACTCGAATTCGAAAATTTCACGATCGCAATACTTCCCCATATTATATACACACGTAAGTGAAAGTATTATATTTTATTATTCATAAATAATCATCCATTTTATGTTATTACTTCTAAATATCGTCTACCATATATTTCTAAAGAACATAATATTTATGCGCAATTAATAAATAGACGAACGAAATGTGTTCCATATACATGAAATGTTTAATTAAATCTCTCTTAAAAAAAAAACACTCTATTACTATTACAAAGAATCATTATACGTATTTACTGTAATACAAACACTGAAGACTCTGCCTAACAGGTTTTGAGTACATTTGTACTAAAAGCAATTGAGATGGTGACCTCAAAGGACCCTATCAGTAGCCTGGACATTATGTATTAATTCCGTGGTTCTCTCTTCTTCTTACTGAGGGGGGGGGGTATCCTTTGGAATATTTAACAAAGGACTCTCCCAGGGAAAAAGCCTCAAAGGGTCATGAAACAAAAGGGTAAAGAGTCCTTGTTAGTGCTCGTATTTGATAGGACCACTATAAAGCCGTGTGTGACAGCTAGTCCGTAGGAACTGCTTGCATTAGTCTAGGGTTAAGTGATCATTAATCCAAACTGAATTTATTGGGAATACGGAACTATCAACTATACTTTGTACTACAATGATCATTTATTTATTTATATCAGGATCATAGTTTCTTTTAAAATTACATCTTAATAAACTAATAGATACTGGTGGTAATTTGCTTTCGTTCATACCATGAACACAATATAAACATTGAAACTAATAGATAAAGTAAAAAAAAAAAATATACTCAAAAATATTTACAAACTCTATTAAATATTAGAATTTCCAAATTTGAAAGGGAGGAAGAATTTAGTAAAGCAGTTTTCTAGCCAAGTCACACTTTAGAAGCCAGTGGAGGCTGAATTGATAGCATGAATATAAAGTCCGGAGGTTATTGCCTCTTTAATATTTAAATAGAGCTATTGAAGTGAATGGATTCAGATAGTTTCTGTTTCAGTGTATTATGAATGTTGGAACATTTTTGATGAAATAAAAAAAAAAGTTGGAAGGAAAAATAGCAAGGAGGAATGGTGCATATAATCTAACTGTTTTTGGAAGACTTTTTTTTTACTTCTTGTTAATTTAAGTACTAGAACTGTTAATGAAAAAATAAAACAAAAATCGAAATTGGAATTGTGATTCTATGTCTCAAATGTGATTTATAAAATCAATTTTAGATTGTATTTGAAATAATAAAAACCTGAGTGACTTCCGTCAGGATAATCCAAGTCGTCTCCAAAAGTTTGTTTTAAGTTTTGAAGAGGTTAAATTCACATCATGATTTAAAAAAGCTAGGCAAGCAAATACGTTCTGTATAACTCCCTCACTATGTTTATATGTGTACATTTATTTTTTTTTTTATCCCTTTATTGTATTTTTTGCAAATTCT
>NW_027107962.1:217968-220891 GCF_000696795.3 Halyomorpha halys | reverse complement strand
CAAGGAGCATTAACTGCGATTCTTAGCACATCTTACATCAGCTGTGGTCCGAGGATTGTTTTAAATATAAGAACAGTTGTTTCTGGTTTTAGTTTGGAATTTCTGTTTAGGATAGGATATAGCATTGGTAACCTTGCATAAGTTTGAGTTCGTTTGATGTTGATATGGTGATTCCAGGTAAAGCGGCGATCTAGGTGAATTCCCAGGTATCTTACTGTTTCACTGGCAGGATTCCATTTCACATTTTTACCTTTGAGGATTACATCCGGTGGATCTGGTGGGCGTCGAAGAGTAAAAACTTTAGAGTTGCATTTTTCAATATTCAAGCTAATCAACCATTTAGTGAAATATTACTTGTAATTATACTTTTTCCACATACTTACAAAGGGTACAATATTACCTGTATTTCAAGGTTTATTGTTTGAAATAAAATTTTTGTATCATGTATGTTAGCGAAAGAAGAAATTCAATAAAATTTATATTAGACCATGCTTGCAGTAATTTCCAACTTTGGGACGAATCGAAATATAGGTGAATCAAAGAAAACACGTTCACACATTTGTAATCGAAATTGAAATTCGTTGGAATTATTATGAGAATATCTAGATTCCAATCCGCACATTTCCTGAAAATTTCATTGTTTATAAAATATGGGACGAACGCAACAAAATTTTATAAACATAAAATTTTAAGCTAAAATCAAAAAAAAAAAAAAAATGGGAGAAATAACCAAATAGTTATCTGACACCACACGTCAAGCTTGACAGCGTTTTATTATGTGTAAGATGTATTTTTATACATGTAATGTGAATTTTCTTTTGATTTACCGTATATATTTGTACAAATATAGTACAAAACATTTGTTTGAAAATGGTCTAAATTTGGTCAAAACATCAATACAATTTTTTATTTCAACATTTTTAATTTAGAAACAATTAAAAAAACAAGAGGTCTCCGAATTCAAAAAAGTATTTTTATTATTACGAGTATAGTTGAAAACTAAAACGAAATCGATGTATGAGTATTGTATCCAATGTTAATAAAATGTATAATGTTGTATCCTAAAATAGGTAAGTAGTTTAGGAAATATAAACATTTCTACATTAAGAAAAATTCTATTTTAACTTATTCATTGAGAAATCAGTTTTTGCTTTAAGTATTCACGACTTTTACACAATCCTGGCAGTAAAAAAAAATTATATATCCAATGAATAAAATGACTATCTTACCATACCATAATGAAAATTATTTCTCTAGCAGTAGCTTATGAAATTAGCAATAATGAGCATCATAAAATTAAAGTAAGTGCACAATTAAAATTTAATCATAACTGTTGGACTCTTCCAGTATGAAACTTGAAATTAAATAAACAGGGAGGCCCGGCTCACTCTCTGATATTAAATTTCACTCAGGGTAGGTAAGGTCTGTTTAATCTAGTATTTTTTCTTCTACTCCGTTTGTTTTTAATTTTATGATCTTTAATTTTTAGGACTCTCATATCCGGTAATAAATTATTATTTAAAATAATGTGAAACATTTTAATATTAATTGAAATTATATTTGGATAATAAATAAATCCAGTCAAATGCCTTAAAAATCCTATCTAATAAGTAAAAAAATATTGAAATAAATTAAATAATTTTACAAATAAATTAATTAAAGTTGGATGGTATATAATTTTAATAATTAATTTTGTTTTTATACTGAGAAAACTGTGGGCATTTGAAAACTAATAGATGACATGCGCATCGTGCAGCACGTGGTTATAACAAAGACATGAGCCGAAACTTGTTGACAAGAGAAGCAGCAGCAATAATATATTTTTTTTCTTTCTCTTCCTCCGGGAGCCTTTCAGCATATAGGTGCCTTTGTCCAACCAAACCAAGCCTCTCGATCCCGAGCCAGCACTCACATAGCATCCTAATTTTTCTCTCTTCTCTCTCCCACGTTGGAGAAGTAGTAGTCTTTCAATTGTATTCTGGGTCTCTCTCTTGGGCGGTTTCCTGTTGGTCTGGCCTCAAAGTTCTGACATTCTCTCTTTTCGTATGCGATGCCTCCTAGTTCGGCCTGCGACTCTTTGAAGGTATCCCATTTTCATTGCAGTAACTTTTCTTAGGTGCTTATCTCGTGGAATTTAGCCCTAAAGAAGGGTAGGTAGCTATACAGCCTTGAAGATATGTACTTTAACATTCTTCTCTACCTCGTTCTTCCCTATAACTGTGTTGCCGAGGTGGTACTATATTGAATTTGTATTCTTTATCCTATTGGATATCTCGGTCTACCTTTCCATTCCTGCTGTAGGTTCTCTTGAGCAAAGTATTTCAACGTATTTCTGTTCCCGGCCTGTATACATTATTTTGTTTTTCTGACATTGATGGCCCCTTTCTTTCCTGTTCAGCTTTCCATTCAGTTACAGCTAGCTGAAGGTTCTCTTTAGTATCTGTTATGAGGACAATGCAAGGATTATCCTCATTTGCCGACAGTAGTGCGGGTTGGCCTACGTATCAGATTTTTTTGGAATACTGCTTAGTTTTCAAGTTTTTCAATAAGTGAAAAAACCTTCTTTTTATTTTATACTCCGAAATAAAATTAAGTTTAAAAAGATGGGGTACGTAATCAGCACCCAAAATAACATAAATGAGGAAATTTTCCAAAACTTTTCTTTATTGTTCTCATTTGGGTGATCCCAAAAACAAGGGGATAAAACATTTTTTAATGACGAAATAAAGTTGATGTTCTTCGCATCTTGAAAAACTCGTCAATGAAAAATTCTGATAGATAAAAAGGAAAATACCAAGATTTTCTTTCGTTATTTTATATCTCAGATTTTAATTTGCTTACGAAGCAAATTAAAATTACAGTTAGTACCATACTAACAGGTCCTAAAACCTTCCTATGTTTAAAATAAATATAAAATATTATG
>NW_027107962.1:202986-217478 GCF_000696795.3 Halyomorpha halys | reverse complement strand
TTAAGATTATTTTAATTATATGTAATAGTTCACTGTTAGATTAACTAAAAACTGAGGAAAGGGACTTATATTCTATTGTTTTAGCAATAGTGTCTTCTGTCTAATTTCTTCAGAATTACAAATAGAATAAAGTCTTCTCAACTATGGCTTCAAGTAAGAAACTACATGTTCATATTGTCAAGAAAGGAGAAGGAGAGTTTGAGTTAACTGCTTTGTCCATGGATAAGATTATATGGTTGGCTTACCCGACCAACTTTAGGATTTGAATGTGCACAAAGAACTGTTAACAATTAAAACAATTGTAAGTAGTAAAAATTCTATTACTAAAGTGGGAGGTTACAGAAAAGTTACTGTACCATTTAAACCAGAATTGCTACTGAAATATTTAAATGAAGGTGATAATTTTAGAATAAGTGATCACTATTTAGAAGAGTATAATGTAAATGAAACTAATGCTATCAATATTAATTTAGAATAAACAACAACAGGCAATGGATTTTTTTTTTATTAAACGTATTAAGGAGTTAGAGTATCGCATCTCAACAACATATGAAGTGACTTGAAAGTGAAATAGAGCAAAAATTTCTGCTAAGTAAGTTTAGTGGAAAACGAGAAGCTGTAAATTGGACAGAAACAGAAATACTACATTGTTGAATAAAAGGCCATACACGATATGTGAGGAACTAGGAGGTTTTAAGAAACGTTTTCATCCAACTTCAGTATGCAGAAATAAACTGATGCAACATAAAAATGCAGTTAATTCCACAGAAACGGATGACGTCACTGCGGCTAGTTTTTTAAGGTTAGAAATGGATATTGAAAAGAGCTCAAAAAACAATACAGCCCGGAAAATCTCACACCGTGTACAGTAAGCAAGACTAACGTAATGGTGGACAGGGATACAATAGTGACCGCTGTTTATGATAATAGCTCGACATGTTCATTGGTTAATGAAAAACTTGTTCGTTTATTAAAATCAAAGTTGCATTCCGATGGAAGTATTTTGAAAACCATAAGGGGTGTAAAATTCTACGTTTAAAAATAAGAAAAGTAAAGGATACACTGAATCTATTTGTTGTTAAAAACAATGATTTAAATTATGGTTTATTGCTTGGATTAGATGCTATAAAGAAGTTTAAACTTATACAACATGGAAATTTACAAATTAGACAGAAAACAAAGGACAACATAATTGAAGTAAAAAAATTAAAACTAAAGGGGTTACATCAACATTGAAGACGTTCAAAATGATAAGGATTCCTTCAAAATAAATTTAGAGCATTTGGATGAGGAAAAAAAGCAAAACATTATGAAATTGATAAGTGAAAATGATAGATGTTTTGCCACTGATAAGTTTGATGAGGGTATAGTTGCGTTGGCGAAGCTCACAGCTCAAAGAAACGGTTTTGGGAAACGGAACAAACGAGTGAACTTGGTGATACGGCTAACAAACTTGCTTTTGATAACTCTATTTCCAGCAGCATTTCTTCTTCTTCATACGAAAAAAGTGCAGAAATATTAATATTCTCACGGCTTTTTCAAATGTTATCCTATTTTTGTAAATTTCAAATATTTTATATATTTATGTCTGTTAAAACACTTATATCTTTATTTTTCAGCTCTAATCAGCGATTTTCAATTATTCTTTCATGCTAATTATTAAAATCATATTTGATTCTGATTTAATAAATAAAATGTTGCAAACCATTATAGTTTATTGATTTTTTATAAAATAGTTAAAATACAGACTTATATAAATGCATCCATAGAAAAGAAAGCAAGTAAAATGAAAAAAGTACGGGATCTGAAGCTGAAATAAGATTCACATTGATTTGTACTTTAAATATGAGACAAACCTTTATATGAAATTTAACCATAGTATACATGTAACGTCAATAAAACAACATTATAAATGAACTGAAACGGTTAATCTTGGCTAAGATGCAGGAATGAAAATTAAATAATGTAGAAAAAAGAACTGTTAATAAAAAATGAATAAAGATAGTTGTCCAGTTTCCATAAATATTTATAATTTCATTGATAGTTCCAAAGAATGCTAAGATTCTTTGCACAATTATTACTCAAAAAAGGTTGAAGCATGAGAGAATAAAAAAGAATAATGGTTGAATGGGTTTCCTGACAACAAGAATTTACAAAAAAAGATAGCAGAAGAACTTTTAACAAGCTAATAATATGGTGTACTTGTATAGGCTTTTTCCAAAACAGTTAACTTATGGTGAATAGGAATAAATGTTATTTGATATTTTTGTTATGTTTTAAAACTATTTATTGAATAATGAAAGTCAGAGAGCTGCCAAACCCAAAGTCTTTATAATAAATTATCAAATTAGGAAATGAGATGTCCACGATCATGAAATAAACGGAACATTAGTATTACTTAATAAATTCTGTATTGGACAATTTTTTTTCTTTTGTAGTAGTTGTTAAAGATCAACGAAACAAAAACTGTAATAAACATATGTATGAGGGGACAAACTCCTATTTTTTGGGGGCCTCTATTGGCTTTATTTTTTTATAACAATAATATTGCTAATGTATAATACACTTGTATAATACACAATGGAATACTATAATAATTTATATTGTATATAATTAATATTAATATCGTGTCATAATGTACGTATGTTTTACACAAATTATAGATTATCCTATTAGCTAATATACATATACTCTTCAAAATAGCAATTTCTGGGAAACAGTGTTAGCTTTAGTGTAGTATAGTAGCTAGTGTAGTATCAGGGTATACGTACTGTGTTAGACTGGGCAAGTTGCAGTTAAGGAACTAGAAATAGCAACATCGAATACTGCAGAGGTATGTTGCATTTAAAAAAGTAAAAATTAAATAGTTGAAAAATATTTTATCGATAATTAGACGAGTAATCTAACAATTATTGATTTTTTATTGAACGGTAATTATTGATTTTTCTTAGTTTTTCTTTTTTTTTACTACTTAATCTTGTTGATTACAATATAAAAAAGTGGTACCATAATTTTAGCCATGTGAATATTGTTAGCATTATGTTTTATATCGTTGAATATTAATCTTTTAAATATATAATATAAGTGTACGTAGCTGTATGTTTGTAAACAAGTTTGTAATTCAGCCAAATTATTTATATAAATATTTAAAGATTATTGACAAAATTTAATGTAGGGGTTGGTTCGAAATTGGACAATATGTAGGTTCAAAACGTCATCCAATGCATAAATAAAAGATACCTGAAATTTTAATGGTATTTGTTTTACCACAGTTTCTGTGTTGAAGTTTAATGTACTAATACCCATTCACTCACAAAATTTACTTTCCTAACCATGAAAGCTTCAGAAAGAGAAAGGTAAAGTCGAATGTACCTTTCACCTATTCTTCTTAAATCATTAAGTCTAAATATTACAGCACAATCCAGTCTCGGGGAAATCCCCCTACCCAGGATCAAGATACTCAAGTGTTTTCTGGAATCCTTGAATAGGGAGTGGGATTACGATATATTACTAAGAACTCAAGTGAAAGTACAATTTGTTGGCATCTTAAATTGAGAATTTTAAAGTTTTTTTTTTTAATTATTTATTTATTGTAATTTACAACTGTACAAAATAATACAATAGGTAAATATGTAGTATGTTTCATATACACTTGAAATTCTTGGGAAGGAACCACCCATTGGTGGTACTTCAAACATTAATTTAAATTAGAAGGTCCCGTGGCCATCTTCTTTTCAGACGCCTCGGAGGATTATCAGGGATTGTTAAGGATGAAAGATTAAGAATTAATGGGTTAGGATGGTTAAGGAGTTTGGAATAAAAAGACGCATATCTGTTTTGGGTCAAATCTGCAACGAATGGGATGTTAAGGTTTTTAATGGGATGTTAAGGTTGGGATGAATGAGTTTATTTGTGACGTAATAAGGAGCATCAAGGATTTTACGTAGGATTTTCCTTTTAAAGTTAAATTTCGGGTTAAATAATTTGTATATCAAATAATTTGTAAGACCACGGATCATTTAAAAAAAAATTATTAAGACAAACAATTCCTAATATTAATCAAGTGAGAGGGCACATTCGCTTTTGTAAAACTAGTTTTTACAATTAGATAACATACTTTTATATATACAAATATTTAATTTGCTTTTCCTTTATTTTTCATTATATTTATTATATTCTTCCTTCGAAAATATAATTGATAAAAAAAAAAATCTGGTCAAATTGTACATTAACATTAAACATTAAGGATAAAACAGGGCAAAGTGTATCAGTCATTCTCACTTGTTTAGTACTTCTAGCAACATGATTTTTTGGGGAAACAAATAAATAAATAAATACATGCGATTTTAGAGCGTTAGGAGTGAAACTTCATAAAAATGGAGTCTATTTAGGCTAATACTGGTTCAATTTAGATGATGTTTATTTTGTTTTATAGAGCATCTAATTACTTTTTAAGTGAAATGTAGTATATTTTCCCAAATTATTATGGGCTTTGGAAAATAATGAATTAATGAATAAGCTGAAGAACTGTTTGAGGAACCCAACATCGTTGCTTTAGTAAAAGGAGTACCCCTGGTGGATGGTCATATCCACGTAGAGAGGATACCCGATCAAAGGATATCCGAAAAGAAGCTATATGGAAAACCTGGGCCCTGTTTCATTATGAAAGCTAATAGTATTAGTTGAAAATACATGTATAGAAAGAACGTGTTAATTACACTAATACTTATTTGTTTCCACAATAGAGAGGACTATTAGTGATATTACAGGAGTTAAGAAGTACAAAAGTACAAGTTACTATTGTACAAATCAGTCTAATTTTATCAAGTTAAATCAACAAGACTAATAGTATTAGTTTGTACTTTATTATGAAACAGGGCCTTGCTGGAATGCGGAAAAGAGGACGTCCCTGGATCAGATGGCCGGATGATGTGGTGGAGGGTCTGAGGAACATTTGTTTTTAAGAGGAACTACTCGTATTTAGAATGAACGGTTGAAGTAAGAATTTTTAAATCTTTTACAGCATAAAAAGGCTGAACAACATTCACCCGTGCTCATAACAACGTATTAAAACAACATAAAAGTATCCATACAAATAAATATATATTTCTACTAAATAAAACATTAGACTTTAGATTTTTTTTTTACTTTATACATTCGCAATAAAGATTTAATCACGTTGTGTTTTTTTTTCCGTTTATGTATAAACCTAAATACTTATTAGCCTTTATTTGTTTTTAAAATATTTTTAAAGTTAAGGAAAAATAGACTGTTACGACAAAGCTTTTGTTACATAAAATGTAAATTAGTTGAGCTCAGGCCAGTAAAAATATAAATTGAAATCCCTAAAACTTTCTTCATAGATTACATCCTCCTCCCCCCCAGGATGGGTAGGTAAACAGTATCTGAAATTTTAAAGTAATAATTTAATACATTTATTATTATTATTGTTTTGTTTTTTTAGGACGAAGTCACTTTATTACTGGGCATGGTTCGTGGCTTACTCTTTTATGGTCCTATTTTTTCAATTGTTCACGAGTACTGCATTTAGTTTATGTTGCAGTCTTTTCTTGATATTAATTTTATACTTTATTTGACTAAGAGACTTGTAAATACGATTACTTATGATGGCTAATAAATGAAAATGTGTCAATAAAATTCTTTCAAAAATGTTTGTGTTGTTTATTGAAGTTTACTACAAATTTTAATATGTAAGTCCTTAACATATGTAGGATGTCCTATAAATATACACTTGGATGAAATTTTAGAGGAACACATAAGGAAACATTTACAACGTGAGGTAAAGTGATGTTCCATGAACTAAAGCAATAAAGTTTTGCCTCTCTAAGTACTTAGTACTTAGAGAGGCAAAACTTTATTTTGCGCAAAAATTTATTATATAAAGCGCTTAAATTAATGAATGAAAAAAAATCACAGAGTGCAAAAAGCAATATAGGTCTTATTTCAAATTAAATTAAAAGAGGTTATTGTGAAGTTTGGTAAGGCTACGGAATATTGATGTTTTTATATTTATATGAGATATAGTTGAAAATAATTAAAGAAATGGTAACTAAAAATTGATTTCACTTTACTTAAAAAAGTGAATATGTTTAGCTCATTTATTAAAGTAAAATCATTTATTAAACTGAATTGAGATAAGTAACAATAAACTTTTCTGAGTTGATACTCTTTTTATAAATAGGATAACATTAAAGTTTTTATTCTCATCCTTCTACTAATTTTATTATCTCAAACAAAACAATACACAATACATAAATAGGAATATGTATACATAATAAACATAAATATCCTTTCTTTGCCTGAAGTGCATTTTAAGATAGGTTGTGGGGTCCACAGCAGGGGCTAGGGGGGAGGGGCGGTTACTCGCCGTATCAAAAAAATGTTATTTAAATAAAGGTTCACGACTTTGATTTTTTCGGGAGTTACCGTTGAATATTTTAATTCATAAAATTCTATCATAGGTTTTAGGTTAAAAAAAGTAATAAACAAAAAGAGATGCATAACGTTTAGAAATTATGTCATAGTAAAGCATGGAAAAGGTAAGCTTTACTTTCTTTTTTACAGCCTCAATTAAGAAACTGACATCGAACACTCCTACACAACTATCACATAGGATATCTTAAATTGATATTTGCCTGTTGCTTGTTCTTTGTCCATATCTACTATCTCCATTGCGTAGTTATCACTAAATTCCCTTCTCTAGTTGTTCTATCTCTAGCTTGACAAATCTTGTGTACATAAACAATATCTCTTCACTGATTAGGATCAGTTGTTGATTAATGATCGAACTCCTGGGAAGTCACTTTTCTGGTAATAAACATACTAGCTTGGCAAAATAACCCAAAACGTACAATATTGTAAAAAATACTTCACATGATCTACTTCGTACAATACCAATATACAATATTGGGACCAGACAAGGGTCTGGGATAGTAGCATACCGAATAATTAAAAAAATTCTGTTTCAGAGCGAACACAGATTAATTTCTGATGTTTTATATAATTAAATGAATAGGAACAACGTAGGAACAACAACGTTATTTAAGAAAAAATGTTAAGGTACTGAAAATACTTACTTCAAACAAAGTGAAGGAAGCAACAGAATCTATTTAGCAAATAATGTGCCCACCACTGAGGAATGGCTTTATGGATTTTTGAAAGATCATAGTGCTTTTGTTAAGAGGCTTCATTTGTAATTCTGTTCTTAGAGATAAAGATATTGCTATATTCTTTGGCAGTGTTAATTTGACCTTATTATTTTCAGTAAATAATTTGTGACGTAGAATATTCACACGCAGTACTTTTGACTAAAGGACCGTAGCATTTTGGATAGTGGTTTTAGCAAAAATGTTTTGTATATTGAAGTAAAAGTATAGCTTACAAAGATGTGTTATAAAATAATATAATGCTTTAAGGGTTCTTTTAATTGGACCTAAGCTCTTGCTCTGCTTATAACCGTGCTCCTTAATCCTCAACATACAAACTTCCTCCTCCTGTTTCCCCATAAGAGTGATTAGGGTGAAACATCATATTGTACATGCATTCATGATCTTAATTCAGGACAGTTACTGAAAGAGATACATGAAAATGACAGACTTTCATCAAACTAATATTTAACAAAACATTAAAAATATGATTTATTTTAATGAACAGAGACCTCAATATCTTCTGACCCTTTTACTTAATTATAAACTAAACTGACACATCCCTATTATATTTAACTAAACCGGTGCTCTTGGTCCTTCCTCTGCTCGTTTAGCACAACAAAAGCCAACGATCAGGTAATTGTTTATTTAATTTATTGCTTAATACATAATCACCTACTGCGACCACATAAGTATTCTGTAGCACGTCTACATTCTGTTTTCTTTTCTTTACCAGTAGCTTGAAAATTACGTTGTTACCACAATTTCATATAAATATTTTTCTTCATACAATATGAATTTCGTAATTGTACATTCCTATATCATGCAGCCAATTTACAAAATGTAGTGAACACAAGAAGACATAGCAGAATGAAACTGTTGAGACTAATTAATATGTGTTATGTATCAACATAAAAAACATTATAAGCCATTAGGGGCTTAAAATCAAGGACATCATTTTGCTTTGTCTTGATGAATTGATTATTGTTAGACGATAACAAAGACAATATAAAGTAACAGTCTTTAACAGTCGTTTTCATTAAGGTGGACCTTCACCAGTGAAAACTAATTGGGCATAATGACGAGAACTTTCATTTGTCTGTTAGTGTAGTTGGCAATCTATAGCCACGGTTAACTTTACTAATATACAGTCATTGCACTATTTTATATATATTATTATTTTATACTTCCCAAAGAGTAAGGGAAGACTAGAAGACCCGTCAACCAATCATCCAATTTTCTTATTGGATACTATGGATAAGGCATTTGATAAAATCCTTTCCCTCAGGCTACAAGAGTTCACGGAGGGAGTTAATGGCCTCTCGCGGGCTCAATACGGATTTCGTAAACAACGATCCACGATAGATGCTGTTGGATTGGTAGTCGAGATGGCCAGTACTGTAATTGCAGGAGCAAGGTGGAGGAGAGGTACCAATTGTTTTGCAGCAATGGTCACTCTAGTACGATGTCTTCATATTAAGAATGCTTTTAACACTGCAAGATGGATCTGTATATTAGACGCCCTAAGGACTATGACGGCGCCAGCATATCTTATAAGAGTTCTCACAGACTACTTCAAAGACAGAGTTCTATTTTAGTCTGTTTTATCTTTCAGACATTGGCTAAAGGAGATATGAGGTGACTGGTGGTGTCCCACAGGGCTCGGTATTAGAACCTCTTCTTTGGAACGTCTTGTACGACGCAATATTCAAATTAACAATGCCGGAGGGAGAATTGTGGGATTCGGAGATGACGTTGCAGTTGTAGTGGCGGCGAAGCACTTGGAAGAAGTTACCCTCATTGCAAACGAGGCTGTTGCTACGGTTCTAGGTTGGCTGTCTTCGGTAGGCCTACAACTTGCAGATCACAAGACTGAGGTTCTCCTAGTAACTAGCATAAAGCAGACTGAGTACATCACTGTCACGGTTGGTAGGCACGAAATTCGTTTCCAGTCTTGCTTAAAATACCTAGGAGTCATGATTGATGCACGTCTCCGCTTTAATGTTCACGCGGAGTATACCAGCGCCAAATCTGCTAAAGTAGCATCCTATTTGTCACGCCTTATGCCAAACGTCGGAGGTCCCAAAGAAAGTAGCCGAAGGCTTCTTGCTACTGTTGTACCCTCCATTATGTTTTATGTAGGCCCGATTTGGAAAGAACCGATGGTTACCATTGCCGTGTACGTGGCCTCGGGGTTTCTAAGTCCGACTAGAGGTTCCCCGAACCCATTTTATATTTAAATTTAATCATTTATATTATGTATTTGTATTTATATATTTATATTCTATGTATTTGTATTGTGTATTTATGTATTTATATTATGTATCTCTATCGGTTCCCGATGGGAACCGACTGAAACAGTATGCGCTATATTTAATTCAAACACTAGATATCATTCCCCCTTGCCATGGTATGCTAGATATCTATAATTAATCATTGGAGTTCCTTTCCAACGGTATCGTGTTCACCAATTTATTATGCTATTAAATATGAGGTGGCATGCAGGGATTCTTAATTATAATGTAAAGTCTATGTTACATATTTTTATTTACAATCATATATACATTACCCAGAATAATATTGTGAGAGAGCATGGTAGACCTGTTTCCTTATACTTTAATTGTTATATTATGAATTGAGAAGTACCAGTTGGGATCTTTGATATAATGCGGCTTTCTTTTTTTTTTGACACGGCTCGCTGCATTTTCCCCGAGGTGTTTAAAGTGGCCACATGTAAGATAAGGGCTGTTTATTTGTTTATCTCTGCCTACACGGTCAACCGTTCCCTGGAGTGCATGCGGACCCTTGATGTTTACACATATCTATACATTACTTAATGTTTTGTGGTTCGGGTTTCTGACTAGGCCTAACGGTTCCTTAGGCATGCAGACAAAAGAAATTACTTAAAGCTAAAAATTCCAGCTGGTGCCTCCCATTACATATCACCATATCATACAGGAGACAGATGGTTTACCGCAGAGTTTGTTTAAGGACAGTTAGCGCTTTTCGAATTGTTTCCTACGAAGCGGTGTGCGTGATAGCCCGAATGCCACCTGTGGAACTTCTTGTTGAAGAAAGGCACTATGAACAACGCTTGCACTTTTCCAGAGAAGAAGAGCGAAAAATAACCATCGACTAGTGGCAGCAGCGTTGGGAGACTGCTGATTCCGGGAGGTGGACTCACATGTTAATACCCGATGTGGGCAAGTGGTATGGTCGCCAGCATGGTGAGGTGGATTTTTACATAACCCAATTGTTGACCGGACATAGATGCTTTAGAGCCTACCAGTACCGCTTCAAACTGGACAACACAGCAGAATGCCCTGGATGTCAGGCAGTCGAAGAAACCGCGGATCACGTGTTTTTCACTTGCATTCACTTTGCAGCAGAAAGAAGTGAATTGGAGAGAGTGTATGGAGGACACATCACACCAGAGAACGTGGTGAGCTATATGCTACTCTCAGACCAGCAGTGGAACGCAGTGAAGAGATTCACTACAGTCGTCCTAAATAGGTTGAGAGAGAAAGAGAGCGCTAGGAGACGTTACTAGCAAGGAAACGTGAAAACCATGCGAAGAACACACACATATTTATATATTTTTATGGTACGGTCTGAGTTAGCTGTTACTTCAATGTCAGCTGACGGAGTAGATCAGCTGATAAGACAATCCTTCCCCGCCAGACCCGTCCCGCTAAGACCCCTGGGGAGCGACGGTCCAATATCACTTTTGAAATATTAGCTTAGTACGAGAAGAGGAAAGTTTAGGATAGTAAAATCGAGCTGTATTGAAAAAGAATCTGAAATTGAAAAACTGCCAGAAGATTTAGCATATCATTGTCGTTCTGTTGAATGGGACGAATCTATAAATTTTTCATTCATGAAACCACCGTTGTCATCGAGTCGCTACTCCCGCCCTCTGTGGTAGCCTTACATTAAGTTAGAAAAATAGGCTCATAACGAGTATGTTGGTCGATGTACGACATGTTAAAATCTCACAAGAGGAGATTACAACACAAAAAAATTACAATTCTTCGCCGGCGGAACCCATCCCACTAAAACATTTTTTTCTTTTTTTTTTTGAAGCCCCTATTTGAAATTATGGTTGTTTTCCTTTGTTTTCTTTCTTTGTTTTTCTCAAATTCCACTTTAGATACCGGAGTAATATTTACTTTAAAGAAGAATTTTTTATCGTAGTTTTCTCAGCTTTCAATTTTTTTTTCTTCTTCTCTAATTTTTTTAAAAATAATGCCTGCCAACGGTATCGTCCGACAAGCAGTCTTTAACCTGGAAGGTTTAAATCAAAATTGGGTCCGAAATTCAACCATGGAGGTGACTCCTCCACCCTCCCGAGCTTGCTCCACTACCGGGAGTTTCTCTAGCGGGAGCACACACCACGACCCTTGAGTACGTCAAAGTACGCACAGCAAGACTTGCCGTTTCTGACATCGAACAGGGGAACTGACCCACTTCATAAGTATGACCGAATAATAAGCCGAATTGAAGCGAAGTCAATCGCAAATTTACTCGATAATGAAGATGCAGAGGTATTAAAAGCAGCGGTCGACTACAGAGTGAAGTAGAGAATCAGATTCAGGTGGACGAAGAGACCCCTTGGAGAGTTATCAAGAAAAGATTAAAAAAGGCGTTCGGAGGAGGACGGTGGGCCCCAGAAGAGGACATATTTATGATGATCAGGGAGACGAAAAAACCAAAACAGTCTAGTTGGCAATATGTGGCGGAACTCGTGGCACGCTTTAAAAGTATACATGATAAACTTAGCGAGATGATGGAAATAATCCTGGTACAGTGTCGGATGCAATTCCTATCCATGGTACTAAAGATTCAGTTAGCAAGAGAGCTGGGGAAGAAGGAAGGATATCCGAGACAGCGCTCTTTAGTGGAAATTGCTCAAGATCTCATAGAAATTAGCGCTAGAGAGATAGAGGTTCGAATGGAAGTACAGGAGCCAGGCTGGACCCGGATAGAATATCAACGGCCCAGAAACTTGCCCTACCCTTGGAGAAGGAGAGAACACGGATACGGTAGAAGAGAGAGAGCTAGTAACAAAGAAAATAGAATAAGCCTAGCTTCAGAACAATAGTCAGCGCGAGGACTGTTTACATCGGGACCGGCTCGTGCTATACTGCAGGTGTCCCAATTATGATAATTAATATTATTAGTGTGGAAAAGGGGGGCTGAAATTGTGAGATTTTCTGCTCATTAGCATGCAAAAGTATTAATCCCTGGAGGGGCAGATGATGTTAATGTCTAAATTATTTATCTATAATAGTATAAAAACAGAGCATTAGGGTCTCATATATTCTATAGGCTTATCTGAGTGACTGTTGGAAGTTTCACTGTCGCGGTCACTTCCGCGTCCTATGGCCGCTTGCATCGTCCAGGTGTGCGGTGGGCGAAACGGTGAAGACCATGAATATTCGCCTGGTGTCTGAAAAGACGTCTTTCCTCTTCAGTGGCTGGCCAGCGTGTCCTGGACTCTGGCGTGATGGTAGAGGTAGGCCAGGTCCTAGCTTGCATGGTGCATAGGGTGGGGCGGTATTGCAGTTGCAGCGTCTTCGGGGTCTTCCGGCGTCCGCGGTAAGGGGGGGCATCAGAAAATGGGACTCCCGACCCCGACTTTATATAAAACCAAAAAATAACCGCAAAATTTAGATTACTTAAATCCGACATACCGCCCACCTAAATTTGGCTCAGCCGGATTTATTATGAGAAATGCACAGAGACGGAGAAGGCGCAGTCTGCCGTAAAAGAATAGGAAAATAACCCCGCTCCAGATAAGAGGGCCCATAGGTAACATAAACTATAACAATAAATATTAAAACGAAACATCCAAAACATACGAAAATAAAAACAACACAAATACATACATAAATACACATTCACGATTAACAATTAAGAAATCGTTCTTGGTCGACGGTTGGTGATGCGAGACGATTTTCGAATTACGAAAATGGGACAAAAGGCTTTGCTCACGGAGAGCAATCCTGCCGCCCATCCTGAAAAACCCAAGCGCAACGATAGAAGGCTCAGTTTACGTTAGGTGCAGAGCGACGCGCAGGTGCGCTGGAAACCGTGAAAACAGAGAGACCTAGCCGTAACGCTTTTGCGAGGATGCGAGGTGTGAGGATGCGTTGGAACGATTGGTTTTTCTCTTGCGACAGCGTTGGTGCCTACGTTTAACTGTACCGAGGTTGTCGGGTTTTCAATTGGTCCGACTTGAAGAGGTTGCATCTTCCTTTATGAGGAGCGAGGTGCCGGTGGACGAAGCGCTATCCGTATGAATCCCCATGACGACTTTGCAGAGTACCGTCGGCAGGAAGTATAGATGACCATCCCCGAAGGGCTTGGTGGGAGCACCAGTAACTATGCGGGGGTATAGGTCAACGCCTATGAGCAAATCGATGGGGCGGGAACGCCGAAGGAAGGGTCGGCCAGAACGAGACGCGACAAATCTCCGATTACCGTGAAGGAATGAAAACGTTCGGGAGAAGATTAAGCGGCTATGGTGTGATGAGCACAAATGAATGGACAGGATATTCGCCCGATGCTAGCTGATGGTGGAAACCATCCGGGAAGCCGAACGCCAGAGAGAAGTGAATGTATATCATCAGAGCAATGTATAATGAATCATCAGAGTGAATGTATAATATCATCAGAGCAAAACAAATCACCCCAGAATCTCGGAGACCCTGCAAGCAATAAAGAGAAGGTACTTTTGGTGGGGATGATGAATATAATCTCAGAAGTTGTAGGAAACTGCGAAGTTTGTCAAAGCACAAAGTATGACAGACATTCACCAAAAGGCAGACAAGAGTAGATACCTACCGCAGATGCACCGCTCAACTATCTACAGGTCTACACTTTCACGTGGAGAGGATTTAAATGGATAACCATAATTGATCTCTTTAGTAAGGTGGCAATGGCGTACCAGGTGCAGGAAAAGTCATCAGAAGCAGTGCTGGTGGCTCTCCGAATGTTGTTTCAATTTTACGAAGTTCCGGAGTCCATCTCATCAGATTCAGGCAGAGAATTCGACAATGCCATGATTCGAACTGAAATGAAGAACCTTGACGTAGGATGGCAACTCAACACACCAGGCCACCCCAAGAGTAGAGGAGGTATAGAGCGGCTCCATGGCACGTTTTTTTTTTTTTTTCGGAACCCTCTAAAAAAACAGAAATAAAATGTGAATTAGTAGTGCATTATTGTGTAAGAAAGAATAATAGTGTAAGAAAGGTAATTCGTATTGTGTCTTACCTTTTACTACCTTTGGTATTTTAAGGTTACCTGTTATTTTTAATTTTA
>NW_027107962.1:177134-202096 GCF_000696795.3 Halyomorpha halys | reverse complement strand
TTTGTTAGCGATGAGTTGGGCCGCTGCGGCGGCCTGGTCCAAGGCCTTGTCTGCATTCATGCTTGTCGAGTATATTTATTTTATTTGCGTCAGATTGGGTCTGAACCCCTTCCTTGGGCGAGCACGTCGACCAAAGGAACAATGCCTTCCCACCTTCTACGACGATCCGTCGAAGAATGGAGTTCTGGTAGCTCTGCAGTTTTTGTAAGGTTGTTTTGAAGAGATGCTTCAGTAGAGGTGCACCATAGAGCAGCGTTGGCTTAATTATAGTCTTACATTTTTGTGATTTCAGTCAGAGGGAGAGCTGTGCTGACACGAGCAGGTGATACAACCTATGCCATTTCCGCTTGGTGATCTCCAGTCTTTCCCTGACGTGTCTGGAGAAGGTTAGGTGCTTATCTAGTGTCATGCTGAGGTAAAGGATGGAGTTTGACACGCCCCTGACTTCATCTTTCACCGTAAAGGTCTTTGGAAGGGTGCTCTTCTTCCCTTATTGAAAAGCCATAACGATGGAGTCCGTCTTCGCCGGGTTTACTAGAATGCCTTTGTCCTTGAAGGCATCGATAATAGTGCCAGATGCTGTTTTGGCTAATTCGAGTAATTCGAGATAAAGGTGTGGATCTATTCTTCTGCATATGCTCTATGCTGCACTTCTGTAGTTTTACCAAGCGGTGTTCGCAGGCTACTCCTCTCTGAAACCCAGTAAGCTCCGGTGGTATGATATTCTCCTCACTGCAGTGCTGCATGAGATGATAGGGGATCAGCCGCTCATATACTTTACTTATGTGGGAAAGGAGGCTGACCGGGCGATAATGCTCTATCGAGTCACCTTTCTTGCCCGGCTTGAGTTGGGGCACTTCAACCGCTTGTTTCTAGGCAGTTGGAAAGGATGCCGCCCATAGGCACGAGTCGTTCAACAAGAAGGCCTTACACGTTCTGGGAAGAATCTTCAAGTACTACTAGTTTAGTTTTTTTTTTTTTTTTTTTTTTTTTTCAGAACCCCTTTTTACCTGAAACATAGCATGATATGAATATAGATATATACATATAGAGTATAAAGGTCAGATTTTACTCCTTTAACTTTAGCAGGGCTATATTTTTTGTAGGCTTTGTAGTACAGGCTTTGTAGTGATGAGATGGGTGAAATTTGAGTACATGGATGTGAGTCAAAAGTGTTGGGGCACACTTTAGGCTTGTGATCGCACTATAACTAAAAAACAGTGTCTGTCACACTGTTTGTGATTGGTCATTGGTGGCACTGTTGCCATCCGTTTGGAGCTGTAGAGGGCGATAGTGTGTTGAACAGCGGGTTGATGTTAGTCTTCAGCGAGTCGAAGAACTTGATGTGCCTCAGTTGTATAAAGTGGGATACAGTCGGTAGGTCGAAGTTCTCGTGAAGTTGTGTTGTTTTAGTCATCCTCAGTGATGTTGACCTCAATATTTTCTTCTGCACAGTCCTGAATCTGTTGAAGATGGCGCTGTGTTCCGTCCCGGAGGTTTGGAGAGCCAGATGTATTATACTCTTCTAAATTTTTTATTTTAAATGGAGTGAAAGAGTTGTTTTTCTTTGTAGTAGATATGAGTGAATAGAGTAAGATGGCCGTCTATTTTGATCCCTAGGTATACTATTGAGTTAGATGGCGCTAGTGTGGTGTTCCTCACTCGTAAGGAGCGTGGTAATCTGGACTTCTTCCCCTTCTGCAGAGCAAATATTACACAATCGGTTTTGGGTTTACACTTAGTTGATGTTATTTTCTCCGTAATATCTTTACATACACTTTCGGCGTGGCTCAGAGCTGTAGTGGCATTGGCACTGCTGCTGTAGTGGTGGTAGAAGCCTGTAGTGATGGTAGGCTGCCGTATGAAGACCTGTGTCGTGAGGTGGCTGATCTTGGTGTAATTGGTTACTAGAGGCGTTGGTAACTTTTTACTCGTCACATGAGCGTGTTCTTACTTATTACGCTATTTATATAATATCAATCATATCAGCAATCCTTTAAGCTCTCAAAGAAGCAAAGTGCCACTACGAATTCTCGCTACTGATCTCTATTAGTATCCAAATATTTCCTTCTCTCCACTGGTTCGCCAGTTCACCTCCTTTATCAGCAATCTCTTCTACATTTATCTGGAACACCTTTGCTTCCGTGCACCCTGTGGATTAAAGTCAAGTACCTTCTCATGCTATTAAAAAATAATTTTCTTAATAATAATCTATAGTTTTTTTTAGTAACACTCAAAGATTCGGATGCATACAAGAGTAGTGAGGGAACGTTTGTTTTAAATAGATACACAGTGAAAATTACACCTTGCTGAAGGTTATGCTTATCAAACTCCTCCAGTTCGTCAGCCTGGTCAGATGGTTGTGTCCTTCTCAATGAGAAGTGTGTCGGGCCCATCACCTGTTTCCACCCATAGATGAGGTGCCTGAAGAATGGGTATTTCTTTTCTTTCATCAGGTGGGGTGACTAGGTGAGGACGAAGAGTCGGTTTTTCTCGACAACCTGGTTTGTGGTCTTTTCATGGAGTTATATTTCACTGCCACAAGGGTATGCTGTTTCTGAGACTCAGCAGGTAAAGCATCGTGTGTTGATGTTCTTTCTGAAGCTCTGCAGTTATTTCTTTGGGTCCGAAGCTCTTTATGCCGTCATCTGTTCCTCCGTTATCACTCATCTCACTTTCTCCTTCGAGGAATGAATCTAATATTTCAGTGTGCTCATATTTTTTCTCATACGACCTATATTTGACTCTGAAGTTTATCCTTATTTCCTTTGTTTTAACTGCGTACAGGGATGGACTCAGCTTAACTGATTCTTTTGTAAATCTTATCAATTTGTATCCGATGTCCCAAAAAAAAGTGTCATTAAGTATAACTGTTTTAATTTTTTTTTATTGGATTAACCGTACAACCTGCATTGATTATTAATATTATTTTAATTATATTTAGACATATTCCTAAGATATAACGTAGACTTCTTTTCTCATCTGACTTTTCCTAATTTACCGTATTCCAAAAAGTAACTAATGAATGTGTGGTAATAAAAGATAATAAAGGGGGAAAAAACTATTTTTCTGACTTGTGCAACTTTTAAATGTAAATAGCAATATATTGACCCGTGGGTAGTAGTTATAACAAAGAAAAACCTGGCTCACTATTTAATTTAAACAACAGTCGTTTAGATCTTTTAAAGCTCATAAAAGGCAATAAACATTTATTAGATACTACGCTTTTAACGCTTTGATCCCGTGAGAAATTCATTACAGGTCCTAGCCGATGATTGTTCAAGGTATCACGTACCTAATTGACAAGCTTATTCACTGGAATTCTATTACTTTTAAATTTTTTTATAGCATGAGAAGAGCAAAGATTAATAAGCGAAATAAAAAAGGAGAGTTTTCGAGAGGGTTCAACAGAGTTTATGAACCCCTAGGAAGCATGGAAAGGGGAAGAAGGATTTTTATTTTCTTAATTAAATTTTAGTAGCGGAAAGGGGATTAAAACAATTAGAGTGGGGCGGCCCTGGTTACAAATCATCCCCCCTCCACCAAAGGATAGATTTATTTGGCCAATAACTCTTCGACTTAAATAACTGTCTCTAAAATAAACATTCGTTTCCAAAATCGGGTTCAATTTCACGGGGACACTTCACACTCAGACAGCCTCACCGAAATTTAACTGTAAAAGCCACTGAATGAAGAAATTCCTTTTTTTATAGATTAAATCATTTAAATCACATCCTTTAAATTAAATTTAACAATTGCTTGTATGTATATATACAAATAAAGTAAGTATTGCTGTTAGGTTTAACATTTTTATTTGCTCCAACTAGGGTAAGAAACGGGTCATTTCATGGATTTCTTACGTATATAGGAAGAGTCATAAGTCTAAAGAATCATGCCATTCAAATCACCCACAAAAAATAAGTTGACATTAATCCTATCAGATTTAAATGAAACACGGACTAATTAATATTATAATTACCCCAATAACGCATGTACAATATTTGTATTTTACAATTTATAGTTTTTGTTTTGTTCGTTAATTTTGCTACTTCACAAATTAACGAAATTTTTTTCTAAGAAATGGCTGTTCAACTCTAATTAATATTATTCTTCTGGAACAATATACTTTCTGCCTTAGACTACAAGAAAGAATTCATGATCATTATTTATTAACTTTTAATATATAATTTATTTTCCTTAAGTTTCACTTCGGTCGGCCAGTTCAAAATTACGATGATATAGCTTAGATTAAACATTCAATAACCTTTAAATGTTTGTCTTTTTGATATATTTTAATGCTGATTAAAATATTTATTCCATTTCAACTAATCATTTTAAAGAAATTTTTACTAATCAGAAAAATCATACAGATGAGTATCCTAAAAGACGATAGTTGAGATGTGATGTCTCTAGAATGATGAGTTAATTTTTTTCATTTTTATTAATTATTATATAAAATTGTATTGTTGATTTTTTCGGATCTAGGCACTATCATGTCATAAGAGAAGATATTGGGTTAAACCTAAGTACTTCTACAATTCTACGGTGAGCATTAATTTAATTAAAAAAAAGCCATTCTCTATTTTTTATTTATCTGGTATCCTATATATTTACGAGTATTTAAAAACAAATTTGAGCATCCTATCATCTTTAAGAATAGGAATTGTGATTATTATAAAATAAAATCGCCGTTTTTAAAATTTTTAAGACATTGCATTTAAATATTTGTATTTATTTGAGGGATTGAGATAGGTAATTACTAACTAGTATGTTTCACTTTTTTTTTGTCTTTTTAACATATAATTGAACTTCCTGTAAGATATTGCACTGGTATTTTCAATTTTTTTCTTCTGAACACTTTCTGAGGTTTCTTATAGCATTAACGGAACAAAAATTAAATTGATATAATTTACAATATAGTATATTTATCAGGATAATGATGGAATGACTAATTCTAGATGGGATAGTTTCGGTTTCGGGCCGAGCGGGTCCGCGGGTAGTGGATAGCGGGACGGCCTGCCAGGTCGACAGGTCAGCTATGAATACATCAAATAAGCAGCCCCGAACTGAGAGCGGCATCGTTACCAAGGTGGGGAGGGTAGTTGGTGGCTCCACTACTCTCGCAAGTACCCCAAGACGAGGGGAATCCAATGACAAGAGCCCAATTAAGCTGTGACTAGAGGAGTGTGCACCACATCTAAATAAGAGCAGCCTCCCTTACAGAGCGGAGGATGCCCAGGCAGGTTGGGCAAGGGGGGATGATATGGTATGGTGGGATCAGGGATAGGCAACCAGTCTAAGGGCAAGTGATCCCGACAGAAAATCCCTGGTCCTCCCTGGTTGGGGGTTTCTACCAGGCCAGCACCCTGATAGTAGAAAAAATAGCTATCTAAAATTAATCAGAAAAAGAAAAAGCCGGATGGAAAAATTGGTAAACGGACCTGGAAACGGAAAAGTATATGACAAATTGGAATGTGCAGAGTCTCTCGAATAAAAATGCAGAAGTATATATAAAAATAAGTCGAATCCCGACATTGTCGCTCTGACGGAAACATAGGTGAAAGGAAGAGGACAGGAAAGAATTGGAGTTAGGGTGTATATTTGGAGTGGAGAAGATAAAAGTGAGCGGGCTAGGGCAGGTATCTTCATTGTGATCCGAGGGCAACACAAACGATGGGTGACTTTTTATGAGATAGTCTCGGAAAGGGTATTAAGAATAGAATTGAGAATATTTGGCTACAATATTTCTATACTCGGAATCTACAGCCCAGAGAACAATAGATTGGCCACCGAAAAGGACCTTTTCGATGACTTATTTAGATCTGATATAGAGAAGATTAGGCACAAGTACCAAGTGTTTATAATGGGGGATATGAATGCCCTAGTTGGAAAGGAAGAAATAGGAAATCCGGTTGTGGGTTCATACGGGGAGGAGGAAGTAAAGGATAACGGCCTCAGGCGATATTTGCGAGAAATTTGATTTAAAAGTGCAAAACACTTTCTTCCAGCATAGAAAGAAGCATTAGTTCACTTGGAGTAAACAGGGATTCAGACCTTCTATCTTGGATTACTGTATTACCAAGTAGCATAGCCTACTACCAGTAATGAATGTGAGAGTCCTGTGAGGGATCGAATGTGACAGTGACCACTTCTTATTAAAAGCCAAATGCTTGGCACTGTGGAGAAATGGTAGAGAGAAAAAGATTCTATTCAATAAATGGCTATGTAGCAGAAGCCAAGAAGATTGGAGAGAATAAAGAAGCCTAAATGCACAAGTATAGCGAGTGCGCTGCCACAGTGGTTGCAGAAAGCAAGAACCAAGCATAGGAAGCCTGTTGCAGGAGAATTGATAATAACCTGGACATTTCGGTAAAGCTGTTGAAGGCAGGAGGAACAAGATAGTGAAAGGCTCTAAGAAAGCTAATAAAGCTCATATTGCAAGGGCAAGAGCTATCACAAGATCTTAAGGTAGTTTTTCTTATATCTATATACAAGAAAGGTGACGGGAATGAATTTCGAAATTATAGAAGCATCTGGGTCCAGAAGTCCACATGAAGGGCAATTGCAAGAATTCTTAAGGGTAAATTAGAAGTTTGTTACCATGGAGGAACAGTTTGGCTTCACTGTAGCCAGGTCTTGTACGGACGCATATTTGTTCTAAAGCAGCTCATAGAAAAACGAATGGAGAAAGACGGCGTTTTTTTTTTCTCTTTTTTTTTTGGAGGGAGAAATTAGGTTGAATAGATGAGTGTTTGGATAGAACCATATTGTTGCCAAATTTATGTTTGTAGAGACTTTAAAACCAAGAAAAACGCAGTTTTACAAATTCTATATGAACAAAGAAGCAAATATGTGGATCCGTTACTTACTTGATAAGTGAGAAACGTAATAAAGTTTGTTAAAAAGGGAGACATGCACCAAGAACCTTAGGAGTGTTGAACAGACCTTTTCTGCACTCAAATTCTGAACTTCTGCGCCTATATCACCTTCACACCGCTTCCACTGGCTTTCAATAATCTTGACGTGGTTTAGAGGAAAAATCTGGAATGTATTTGTTTCAACGTTCCATATTTTGTAAAATTATATATTTTTTAAAAATTACAATCGTATTGAGATAATAGTTGATGGTTATTCAAATCAGTTTATGTCAGCTAACAATGAAATTATCATTGATAATTTCTTCTACTAAAATTACCGCATAGTTAGTTGATTGCGTTACAGACAATCCGTCACGGCCTCTACTTCTAAAAGTGGTATTCTTCAAATCCACGACAAATACCAATATGAAAAAGGATATCTTCCTCTTCCGCATTGTTTAATCTCCTATCGTATCCTTGTATTCTCCTATAGTCGACTGCAATTCTTTATAGTTCATAATTGCATAAGAAAGATTTTTTTTCAGGTCTTACTGAAATGGGAGCTGTAGGTAATACAATTTTTGAAATCATTAATGGTACTAGTATAAATATATTATCAATAGAGGTATGATACTTGCTGTACTTGTGGTTTCAAAGTATGAAAATTCTCCGTAAAACTGGACCCATGAGATTTAAGAGAAAAATTAACAATTTTGAGAGCAAACTATTATTTTATTAGTTTAATTGATATTTCAATCTTATTATTTATTTGATTTCCTTCTTAGCTTTCGTTCAAGAATGGTTTAAATAAATCTTAAAAAGTAGAATTTATTGTTAGCTATATGCTATATTTATTGTACGCTATACTTACAATGAAAGATTTGTTTAATATTGATTTGTAGGAGGAAAGAGTTCAGAAACAGCATTGATAAGCACTAATCCATACTGTTTTATATCTATTAGTGTAAAAGGAAAGTAGATTGAATTCTAGAAGACAGAAGGAAATGTAATTAGCCGTCAAACCTTGTATGAAACAATCTAAACTCTTTATAAACGTCGGATGAAAACTCGAAATTTTATCTAAACCTGACAACGAATGCATTGAGAACAGATCATCTCAAGGGCCATTGGCCGGTAAAACATCAGCTCAAGAAAGAAGATGAAAATAGAATCACACCCTTTTTCAATTTTAGGCACTTTTTCAGTGTTTCTGGATTCAACTTATTTTTAGCTTAAGTTTCCTCTTCCCGTTTTCATAAAATACTTCAAAGGTTTATTATCATTAACGGTATTAACCGTCCCTAACGAAAATATAATGTTATTTGTATATGTATAATGTATTGCATTATATTATTCTGTATTCTGTAACCATATAAAAAATAAGGTTTGAAAAAAAAAACCGTCCCTAAATCGGGATTTTTGAGGAGGTTGGCCGGGAAGGATTCCCTTCTACTATATTTGGAATTACGTACCCCTCTTGTATTGTGATTGTGATATGCCATTCATCGACCAATATACTCGTCTATCCTACGTTATAAAGGTAGGATAAGTAAGGCTGCCCTAGGGTAGAGGGGTTGGTTTTTACATCGTTTTCTATGTATTTAATTTTAGCAAATTTTTCAATGTTGATCGATTTAACCAGCTTTTAGGTAAGTGGTGAAAATGAAAAATTCCACTTATCATCTGTGCTTATACAAGGAAGAAAAGGCTGAGCATATTCTATGTGGATGTGAAGCCCTTGTCTTTTACAGATTATAGTACAGAGAATAATTAAATCTGGAGACGTTGCTAGAAATAACTCAAAGGACCTCATTAATTGCAAGCAACGTAATCATACAGAATTTCTGGGAAAGTTAAACCTCATAGGAGATCCAAGGTGAGGATTTGTTTCCCATTCCTTTAGTAATAATATGTATGTGAAAACCTAATTCCCTTAATACGCCTATATTTCAACAAGAGCTCATCTTATAGATTTTAATCTCAAACAACAAAACATTAAAAAATTAAAATGTTGAGAAAAGTTAACTTTCAGAAAATGCAATTTAAAAACTATATGAAGGAAATTAGTAAGGAAACTTTACTATGTACTTGACAAAGGTTTTTATTTAAGAATTTGTGTATTAAAAGAAATAATTAATGAAGGGACAATAATTTTAATAAAAATCTAAGGATTCTACCAAAAAAAAGATGATATTTTTAAAAATTATAAACCGGAAGTACTATTATCGTGACTCAAAGGCAAGGTTTTATTTTTCTTTAAATCAACGTAGTATCATACCCGGAAAAAATATTTTGAATTAATTAAGTTCTTTGAAAATTTGAAATCGATCCTTGGGTCTTTTTTGGAGCAAGGTTAGGGCTAAGGACCCCATTGCGAAACTTGATCAATTACGGGCGACGTTCCTCCTTTATCATTCAAGGCTTCTTGAAGCCTGCCAAGATCCCAGTCCTCTCACCTCAGTAATGCTAGTGAAGGGTCGGTATGTGAGCTATATTTAGAGTAAACGGTTTTATAACAAATCGATTGAGTTCTTTACAGCTAGTAGTTTACTTATCAAGGGAATTCTATAGTGTTTATTATAAGGAATTAAATTAAGTTGTACAAATTTTACCTCACAAATTTTATTTTTATTAACAACGTTTATACTAATATTTCAGAATTACACACATTCTTGGCTACGCTTAAAAATTGTCCAATGTTAAGGATTAAAGTCAGATTATAAATTATATTTAAAACCTCCTGTCTCAACTCGTACTGAGAAGTGCTCAACTGCTTTCTACCTAAGGGTGATCAACTGCTGGTCGAGAGTCTCACAATCCATCATCCCGATTAACCAATCAACAGAAGAAGAATACGGAGATATCAAAATACCAATTTAAGTACATTAATTGCAACCTGCTTTTGTTAAACCGTATTAAAAACATTTTACAAAAAAGCAAGGCAATGAACATTTCTAACATTCTATTTATGTTTTCTCGGAGGGGTTGAAAATGAAAATGTACCTTAAAATTCTTTAAAATCGCGTGCCTGTGTATAGTTGTATTTGAACTTTTCAGATTTCTAACATGTTAAGGTCTCTTTGTAATGGAGATGTAGAAAATGAAAATACTATTTTGAAACCCCACCATCGCGTTTAGACTTATTTTAACCTTGTGTGTTTCTTCGATATTAATATCAATAAATATGTTTTCCAAAGTGTAATAATATAAAACTACTTTGTGATTTGAATTGGAAAATCGATTGTATTTTTATAACCCTTCGAAAATTCAGTGAACAATTCGGACTTGTTAAAAATCCGAAAAGAAAAAAAATTGATATACAAGTTTGCGAATTTATGGTCGCACTACTTTACTACTACTAATACTACAATAAAAAGTAGTAGCAATAGCATAACTAAAATTGTATTGGTAAGTAAAATTTACTCTTCGTAGAATGCAAAATTCTCCCCCTCTACTGCTAGACCACGGGAGAGATACGAGGTAGGTATGTGCCCCTTAATCGTCTACAGCACAGCCATGATTGCAAATCTTCTGCAATGTTGATGTCAAAAATATCGGGTAAGTTTTAAGCCTTAGTGAATAACATTTACGCATTAATACTATTACGATGTCATGGTATAAGTGACTTGGTCAACGTGAGTGCTTTGTTTTGTTTAGTAAATCTGTAAATCTGCATTGATACCAATTGCGCTTAAGGTACACGTACCAATAATGGACACTTCACTGACAGTGGCTAATTCAGGTAAATATTAAAACATATAAATAGAGATTAAAGACATTGGATTCGACTGAAATAATAAGGGTTTGTAGTTACATCCAAAATAATGTATATTTATATAATCCACCATTTACAGTGGCGGGAATATAAAGGAATTTCTGGAGGGAGAGGAGCGCACCTGATTGGTTTTTGACTTGGCGTATTTAAATATATTTTAAAATTTTGAACTACAATTTATTTTTCAACTAAGAGTGAAATAATAAAGGTGACTATGGTATTTATATGTACTATAAATAATTTTTCAAGAAAAAGTTATAAAGTGTTTTTCACTCTACAAGATTTTTCTTTTATGTATTTTTATTAAAACTCCTTTCTATCATTCCATTTCACTCATTTTTTAAATTTTTATTTTAGCATTTTTTAATTTAGTTACATTTTATTATTTGAACTATTAGTTTTATCGCTAGAAATTAATTCATACTGTACAGTTACAGTTAGCTTGTAAACCGTAACAGTCTCCTCAGCGCCCTATGGTGAACAATGTAACTCATATTATGTTTTAAATTTATCATATGTATATGTTATTTCGAAACCAACCGATAGATGTTATATAGACGGGCCACTTGGATGCATTTTTTGGAATAAACAAATATTTTTTTAAAATTATTTATATTTACATATTTATTAAAATACATACAACTAGAAAATTTTATATTAGTTTATATAATGGCAAGATACAGACATGTGAAGAATCTATCGATTGATAGAACTCCAATAACATTCCTACAGGAGATGATCTCGAATTTATCTCTTTTTCAAACGCGTTGGAGGATTATCAGCTATAAAGGAGAAGCTAGGTGAGGAACAAGTGGGTTTGGATGGGTGGGAAGTTTGTTATGGAAGGATTGGTATCTTGTTTTGTCCAAATCGCCAATATATAGAACATTGAGGTCCTATTGGAAATGATTTGTGACAAAGTTAGTAACACAAAGGATTTTGGACTTTTAGGATTACACACAAGAGGAATTCGATGGTTTAGTGGAGTCTCAACAATTAAAATTAAATAAATATCTTTATTTGATACTCCTTTCTTTTAACGTGTTAGGGTTCTTTCATCATCCTTGGAATCAATAATTTTATCAGAAGTTACAATGCCATTTGATACCTATCTATAACTCTATACTTCGTCCATAACTAAAAATTTTTATAAGTAATATTTACTAGGAAGTATTTTAGTTTTAGTGTAACTTTGAATAGATCTCAGCTAGTTGATTGTAATAGTACCAATATCCAAATGATATTGTAACCTTTTTATTGTTAATCCTGACGTTACACTATAGGAATTTCAATGATGTTACAAAAGCACTTAATGTTAGTAGATATAAAAAATGTATGGAATTAAGATAGAAATGAGTTTTAACAAAAACACCAAATACAATAAGAAAACAGTAATTTCTAGTTTTACTGATGAAACCGTTGCCATAAATTATTTTTTATTTCCTTGAAGACTGCCTTAAAAATTGTCGTCTTGGATCCCATTTCAATTTGATTAGTTTATCAATATATTATATATTAGAGTCATATAATATATTGTTTAAAACGTTGGCTCAATTAAAATAGTTATTACTATTTGAGTTTTATTTGACCGCACCCCGACCATATTCCATTCATTATTGTATATAAGTTTTTTGTTGAGAGTAATTAGCTTACATATTAACACCCATATCTTTTGATCTTTATCCCTCAGCTTTGTTTATTTTTTTCCGACGTATCGGCCTATATTTTTTCTTTTTCTTAAATCAGGTATAAATAAATATTAATCAAAATTTATTTATATAAATAATGAACGTTTAGCTTTATTAAGAGTTTGTTGGAGGGTTGATATAATCTGCCTTTGGTTTTGGCATGGTTGTTAAATTTATTAATGTACGGATCTGGATTTACCAGGAGTATTTGAGAGGGATTTTGAAATTGCAGATTCAATATTCGCTATAATCTTTAATACGCACCTGTTCACTCATCATATTTATTGGGGAAATTTCAACATGTTGAAATAATAGTGAGTTCGTACGAAAGGATCTTGTAACAGTATTAAGAGTGTTTTACCATTTATATAAACTTACAAATAAAATATAACTTTTAAAAAATAATTTCCGAATGAGATTAGAGCTAATAGTGCACTGTTATATTATTTTGAGTAGATATTGAAATATAAACTACCGTGGCAGAATGGGGCAGCTCAAGAATATCATATTTATTTTTTATGGGCATTTAAGTACTGTGTTCCGAAAATTAAAATGGAACTCAGGAGCTGTATGTAAATCAATACTTATATATTACTAAACGTTTGTTAACGTTAGAAGTTTGGAATTTCTGTTTGAAAAAAAAGTATAATTACTTGTTAACCAAAACTGAAAATCAAGCCATCAGCTGGTTTTAGGCATGACGTAAAACTAGGAAAAAAAATCAATTAAATTTTAATTTCCTTTTACAATACAATTTAATTTTGCCAGATTAGACTAAAAAAATATTGGTTTGTAAGTGATTAATCTGTCTATTTTGCAAACTCGTGAAAAATCGTCGCCACCTTTCCATATTATGGACTTGCAACTCCATTATTACGTATACAAGATACATAGTAGAATTTTAGTTTCAAAAATGAAAAAAAAAAGGATTTTTTTTTAAATACCTAAAGGATTATTCGGTTTTGAGAACCTTCTTAGTGGTTTCTTCTCTTTAAATATTTGAAACCTATTGTCTCATAATTTTCGATGAAAACTGAAGATTTAAGATTTTCTCGAGTTAAATTTGCGGCAGGGTTTATAGAAGGTAGTGGGTACATATTATTGGAGCTCACGAATGTCACTTATTTTATATCAGTAGTTTTATTTAATTTTTACCGTGAACGTTAAATTTGTAATTCATGAATCTGAAAATACTAAATTCTCACTGTAATATTTAAAAGTTTTAATTAATAAACCGCAGCCAACTGAAAAGAAAATACGTTAATAAGTTCATTTCTTCAAAACAAAAATTGCTCTGAAGCCAATTGCTCTCCGTTGCAGCTGGATGTCTTAAGAGCCTTTTTAAAAGATACCTAGATCAGAATAATAGCTAAGTTGCCTTGTAGGTCAAAGGGGCTTTTTAAAGATCCAAATGTTTTTCATCGAGATTTCAGAATAAGAACACTGTATAAACGATTCACAATAACGATAATAATTGTTTGGATTGATGGTGTTCTATTCTATTATATATCTAACGTAACTATCCATAAAATATCAATATTTTTTCATAAATTTAAAGATACTTAAAAATACTAAATTTAAGGTTGAATTAAGCAAGGAAATGGTTGAAGTGGCTCTATGTTTTGAGACAAAATTTGTCGGAAAATCGCAATTGTATATTAAAGTTTTAGGAAACATTATAAAAGATATTTAGATTTGAAAAATAACTAAGTCGTGTTAGCTGGAGTCTGCCGATTTCACCATCTTTTTTCCCGTTTTTTTTTTTTTCAAAATAAGAATACTTTATGCTTCATATTGTCGTAATAATGCAAACAATCGATCGAATTAATGGCGTTTCACTTTCTTCTACTTATAAGGCAAATATCCACAAAATTTCAGTTAACTATTATTGAAAAAAGGTACATTGAAATCTAATCCTAAGCTTCCATTCAACAATTTCTGACTGGCAACAATGTCAGAATTTTTGATACCTCCAAAGACATTAGGTTTCAACTATTTAAGGCAACTAATAAAAAGGTTATCAAATTCCATTTTTACTTTTAGATTGGGCTTTTGATCGAGTCTGGCACCCGGGACTGCTTTTCAAACTCCCTAAATTCCTTCCTCCCACATACTTTCATATCATTCGTTCCTTTCTCATTGATAGATTATTCCAAATAAAACACAATGGTTCCTATTCATCCTTTTATTCTCAGTCCGGTGGTGTTCCTCAAGGTAGTATCCTCGGTCCCAGCCTTTGCTGCGGTCCTGCACCGTCTTTACACCTGACATTCCAACCAATCTATCATAACACATATAATATACCACTATCCTCACCACGTATGCCGATGACACATGTGTGCTCGCAGTTAATAATAACCCATTAATTGTATCCCAAACTCTCCAATTCCATATCACAGCAGCTCGAAGAATGGTGTCGTAATTGGAGGATTAAGATAAATTCCAACAAATCCCATCAAATCACATTTTCGGTTGTAGCTGTGTGATTTATTATAAGTTTATAATAATAAGTCAACCTCCAAAAAACATAAAACATCTGTTCTAATTATTCAATTATTATTGTGACTCATTTTGTGCTAATTAATAAAAAGAAAATACGACTTTCTTTTGTGTTACTTATTTGAAAACACCTGTTTATGTAGTGTTAGATTGTGGCTTTTATATAATACGCCAAAAAGATATTAAACAAAACAGCTCTATATTTTTAATACGTTTGAATTGAGTTAAACAGATCCAAGCTATGGAAAAGTGGTGACGATTTTTCGCTAGTTGTGAGATATTAGGATTAATCTCTTACGCATCAATATTTTAGAACCTTTTTTTAGGTGTTTTCTTGCCATAAATAGTTGAAACCTAATGTCTTATTCTATTGTACGATAAGATATTCATGGTGATTACTTGAAAGTTGTTGTCCTTGGTATCACTAAACAAAATGGACTAACTAGAGATAGACAAACTATTAAATTATAAAACTATAATATAGGACAAATTATAAAAAAAATAATACCCAAATATCTAACTGCTGACACAACAAATATGTTTATTAAAATGTGTATAATTAAAGAGTACCTAACGTATATTGTTTTAGCCCACCTGAAGCGCCCTCACTTCTTTAGGCGTATAAAGTTTATCATAATCTGAATATACTTATTGTGAGTAGAGCAGTACATCATTTACTTTTATCTAGTGACCTTGTGCGAACGTCATAATCTTAGTTCGAAAATCATATTATGATCATATTATCTTAATATGTTAATTGTTTAGTTATGTTTATTATTAGTTTTTCATTAATTTCTATAATTTTAAATTTGTGAAAAATTGAATAATTTATTATGGATAGAGCTAACTCTATATCCTGCCAACAGACGTCGAATCGCCAACTGTTAGTCCTTGTGATCAACACTCCACCTGAAATCGTCATACAGTTCCACAGAGCCCAAACCATCAAACTGTAATATAATGTCTAGTTATTCTAAATGGTAATTAAATTGTATAGTTTTCCTAAGTAAACTATTCTTAAATCATTTTTATTTTTTTTAAATTTTGTATTAAGTTTTTTTTCTTTTAGGTATTTTTTTAATATTATTTTATTTTAGGTATTTATTTTGTAGAAGTGTTTCCAGTGATGTTGCTTTGTTCTACAAAAATGGATGCTCGGTTTATTTTTCCCCCCCTAATATTATTTCCTTATTTTCGATTCATTATTATTATTATTATTTTTAAAGGTAATCCACGTCGAAGGTGATGTTTGCCTGGTTATCTACAGGTGACCAACCTATTCTAACCGTGGTTGGGAGTCCACCTTTACATTTTGTGGGACCGCCATTAATAAAAAGTCGAGGTCATATTCGAGCCGGCACGGCCCGCAGACCTCAGAACAATGGACTTGCGCCTAACCCCTGAGTTACAGTGCGGGTCTATTATTTTCCTTAAATGAGCTTCATTCTTAGAACCTTCGAGAGGACTCATATGCAGAGAGAACATCGGTATGAAGAGCTTATTTTGAAAAAAAAAAAAACTTATATCGAGGGGGATTATAATAAAAGTCATGTGTGGATTGTCTAAAACCTACAGTTATAAACTGTCAACAGACGGTTTATCTTTTTTCTTTGTTTTTATTGTGTACGCAAAAGAACTTCAGATGGCTTGTTTCTGAACTTAACGGGTTCAAATAAACAATTTTTTCATTTTTATGTATTAGCAACAAATACAGATACTAATTAAATTTTGGATTTAAAAAAAATCTTGAAGTAATTCTAGTAAGTATTGTAACCTAATTAATTTACGTTTAAAGATAAAAGAAGAAGAAGATTTTTTAGAAGTTTGGATTATTTTCTAGCTCTAGTTTTAACAAAGCAATTTAGTTATCTGACTCATAAGAACAACGTTTGATTGAATATTAAATGTCTGATTTTTAAAACTTGTAACACTACATCACTGTGGGTTCTTGTAGAACAGGCTTTTCGGAAATCATTGAATATTTGATATGTGAATTTGCCTATTAATTTGAGGATACCTTGCTATTATACTCTGAATATTCAGAACATAAATGGATATCTGTTAGCGAACATAAATATCGTCCGCATTTTCGCTCTTTTATTTTGAAGTTGACTACATCATAATTTTATTTGATTTAATCATTCATTATTATATTCTCGAATCATTGTTCAATGTATCATTTCATTAAAGGACACCATAGAAATCCATTACCAGAAGCATTATGCCTCTATGCTGACAAACTTCCTCCAGGTTGTCACTGATTGTGAGTAGAGCGATCTACCTGGTGACTGTCACTCAATAATGTAATGGAGCAAATGGACCAACGACCGCATGAGGATTAATTGATTCCTATCTTACTGATTAATGGAGGCAGGGGAATGGGGGTCATCGGTAATTGGTGCCATGGAAAAAACACTCCGGTCGTGTGGTGACTGGTTAAGATGAATTAAATACTGTAATAAATGTTTTATATATGAAATTATTGTTAATGGAAACTATTAAACTAATTATTCATAACTATATATGTTTTTTAAGATAAATAAAATTATGGGGAATAGTCTCATCACAAAGGTCAATAAACCTCACTTTTTTCTGGCCTATCAATAATAGGCAAAAGCGAATTCTTCCTGTATTAAATTGGAAGTGGCCCAAAAAAAAATTAGAAACAAACCAACTTTTAAAAAACTAAAATTTATACTCTTTTTGGTTAAACCAACTTTTGTTGGCATTGACTAGGCCGAAATATTTTTTGTTGGATAGTTTAAAATACCGACAACTAATTATCCACACTCATCAAGATGATAAGACACATTCCATTTCGGAGGTTTGTATGCCACACTGTGGTGTACCGATATACAATCAAGTCCTATTTAGTTTCAGCTAAATGTTATTCTGATAGAAATAGTTGTAATTTATATGACATTTAAGTTCCTTTAAAATCAAAATTAATAAAAGTTTCTTCCTTTTCATGAATTAAATGTCGTTATTTTCGGAGACATTTATTTAAGATAAGAAATGTTAAAGAAATTTAAGAACATGAATCTAGGTAAGTTTAATCAAAATCGTTAAAGCCTCTGGGGAGATAATATTTAATTTTTTGTCTCTTTGCTTTAACGTACTGATTCGAAAATACTTCTTTAACCTCATCTTCGTAATGCTAGAAGTATGACCTTATAAAATTTCTAATTGCATTGAAACCAAATAGCGCATGGTAATGATTAGTTCTAACATCATTGGGGTTCACCCGTAACTTAATTGTAAAATCTGGGCAAAAAGTCGGTCCAGTGGTCTTGGAAAAAATCCACGAAATACTATAGCCATCAATGAATACTCTAAGATTTACTTTTTATTGTAAAATACAATGTTAAATCAGCGTTGAAACAAACTTCTTACAAACTAGGAAAAACTCAGCGGAAGATTGAAGTTACTTCATAACTTGATTAGGCTGTTCGGCTCCTTAGAGCTAAATACATTGCTATGTATAAATGCCTAGAAGAAGAGGGGATAGAGATAATAGATTGGAAAGAGAGTGTTATCCAATTAAATTTGTATTTCTAAATAAAATATAGCGCTTCCCAAATACCCTACTGCTCTTCCAAAATTAAATTTGTCCCATTTCCTTTCAACTGAATCTCTTTCCACTAGTTATATTCCTATTATCATCCGTTATACTGAAATCGTAACCAATTAATTGTTTAAAATTGGACATTATCAATATGTCAAAGATTCAATGTGGAAGAGCATTTCTGACGATAGATTGAGAATGTGCGAGCTAAATTCAAGTTTCGTAAACTTCAGGAAGCAACCTTAGTATTTTTGGAATAAGAGCCTAAATTAGGAGGATTTCTATTTACATTTTTATAGAGGAGAAAATAGTTTCACATCATGACGTGAAATATGTTTATATTGGAGGAAGTTAGTCCGGGTGGCGGTCAATAAAGGTTTCAAAATAGTAACAACAACTATTTATTGTTAACCAAGGTTTCGCTCCACTTTGCAGGACTTTGTCAGGGCTGATAAGAATCACGTTCCGATATCAACTGACTATTTATATCCTACAATCGACTTCATACGGTCAACTATCTTCTTTCAATATGAAATATATATTGGTATTAATAATTATATATAATTACATAGGCACTTACTATATAGAATTTTAAATAATAACTACAAATTATCAAATTATAATTAATAAAAATAAATTCGTAAAATGTTGATTTTTCATTATTTGAAAAAAACATATGATCATTAAATAAATGTATCTTAGGAAATATTAGACCCACACATGTCAAATGACCGCTCAAATTGAAGCCAGATAAATTCATCATAAATTAGAACATAATACCTATGTTTTCATGTAAGAGTAGTAGTTTTCACAATATTCCCTTAAGTATATTCAGAAATTGTTGGTAATTGGAAAAAAAAAGTTGAATTTTGACAAACTTCCTTTGGAAAAGCTTATATACATTTAATAGTTAATTTTAATAATTGACCATGACGACGTTTTTATGGGAGAATTGCTAAAACAAATAAATAAATCTATGAGAGCTCATATTACAGCAATCTTACTCTGCTTTAAAAAAATGTGCTACAACGTTTTTTTTGTTTAGTTTTGAGAATAAGAAGCACTGAATGAAAAAAATGTAAACATTTTATTTTTTCCTTGAATAAAATGGACATACCGTGCACACCAAATATTTAATACCTACTTTTAAAAAGATTTATTTTTCCTGTTATATAGTTAAGGTAAAAATTGGATTAGTGTTCCAACAGGAAATAAGGAGCAAAAATAAGACAATGTGTTTTTAAAATTTTTTTTTTGAAAGAATTATATTTTAATGCTATCGATAACCCCTGTCAATAAAATGTTGTTAGTAATTATATATATATTCATGTCTTAACCTTAATTTTGACACTGTCCCCTTCTTCCGAAGTGAAACTACATTTTAAAGAGCTTCTGATTTTTTAAAAAAATTATTGTGGTGAGTATCAATTAAATCGTAGTGTCCTGGAGAACATATTACTTTTTAAATGTCATTTATTAAATATAATCATAATTGAATTACACGTCCTGGAAAGTCTCTTCATTCTAGGTTCCTACTTGTTGGCAGCTTGTTACCAACGCATTGGAGGGGTTGCTGGTGTCATTTTATGTCATTGGTTCCCGTTTTTATCGAAACGTGGCCTGACCTTTACCGGGTCCTAGAGTTGAATATCCAAAATAAATTGATTCGTCTAGTGAGGTTTTGTAGGTATTGGTGATGGGCAATCAACTACATGACTAATAGTATTTCTTTGTACTTGATTATGAAGTAGGAGTCACAAATCAGCATCTGCCAGACAGTGCCAAAAAAAAAAAACATTAAAATTAACAACTTAAATTTTTTTTTCTATAATCTTAATTAGTCGAGCGTTTAAAAGATTATATCGACAGTAATCGTAAATATTTGTGTCATTATATCTGATTAATAATTATTAGTATTTTAATAGTATTATTAGTAATTAATAAAATAGTACTTATCGTCTACCATGAGCTGAATGCCCACGGGACACCTCTTGAGAGACAAACAAGCAGGACACAGTGTTAATACATGCCGGGTTAAGGTAAGTAATTTGGTAAAACAAATAAATTATAACTAATAAGTTCCGGGTTTTTTCAAAATTACCACGAGTGGAATTGTATTAATTGAACCTGGATCTCCGTGGAACGGCTCCATACTTAGACCATTTTCACGAAGTTCGCCTCATCCTTATTTGCCAGAAGAAAGGTTAAAGCGGAATGATACGTTATCTAGTTCTCTCGAAACCTACTTCAGGTTTATAGATAGCAACAACCTTCTGTCTCAACCGTCTCAGACCATCATCGCCAGGAATACAGAAGACCGCAACCATATTCTGAAGTCACAAGGAACAAGCAGTCTCAACGTCAGGGGCCTCAGGCCTCCCATTCCTATCCCCAGACCAGACCTCTCATTCTCAAACTCATACTCCTCGTCCGCCTATCCCTTCTCATCATCTACCTTTAAAAGTAAAATTACCTCCTGAGCATCCACATCTAACTCCTACTCATCCTACTGTTCAAGTAAATAACCCACCCCAATTACCGATTAAAATAGATCCTGCATCTCATGCCCCATGAAGGGTTCTCCCTACAACCAGCGCTCCAAGCCATACAAATTACCCTGGTCCACATCCACATTTCAACTACAATCCACCCGGTATAAACTCTATCCTATCATCCTTCCTGTTGGATCTCCAAGAAACTATTAAACCACTTATTACACTTCTCACTAGAATCCTTACCGATATTCCTTTTAATCTCTCACGATTAGTGCAAAGCCCCTAGCTATCCTTTTGTGTGTGAAATAGAGTAAAGCTGACCCAAAGGTAAGCTTATTCTCGTAGACAGAGAGAGGTAGTACAGAGTGTCAACTCAGTATAGTTGTTAACATTAGTAGATATTTCATGATAATATATACCAAGATAAACAGCAAAATGTACATTAAAATTGTAGTGAGACTACTCAAAATAATAAAGCTACATTTCATTTCAATAATTATATTCCCTTTAAATCACTCTGTAACGCCTGACGTTAACCATGCTCCTTCAAAAATGGAAATAAAATATAAATGAAAAAAATAACAATGATTTCCTATTAACAATAACGCCTTTCACTGCCTATCTTATATTCAATATTTGGTTAAGCAGGGCGTTTCTGGTGGTTGGAGATTTCCATGACAGCAGGCCGCAAGAGGCTTCAAGGGTTACAGCTTATCTTGCTTTATCCCTACTCTAACAATCCCAATAGTCTCAGTCGGAATATTTTATACGTTTCAATAACTTACTTCATTTTATTGCTTTTCCAGTTCAGAAGCATTGGAATCTATATCTATAATGCCAATTACAATTATTTATAATTGTAATTATGTCACTGGAGTTTAAAATTATAGTAATTGTACTATTATCTCTGCAATATTAAATATCATATATTTATTGTAATTTAAATTACTTTTTAATATCATATTATCAAACACTAGTAATGTATCCAAGTAAGTAGGTGTATGTCGATGACCGTGTTAGTAGGTTCATTACACAAATTTATAATGTATAATTTTAAAAAATGTATATTGAATGAGATGGACTGAGAAATTATATTTACATATATTTGTAAAAAATAATTTACTTCATTTATTATATTTTTTTTAAGTTTTGGGGAGTTAATTATCTTTAAAAAATACGGGTTACTACAATCTGTATTAATATTATATTTTAGTCGATACAGCTACTTTTTGCTACAATCTGTTATGATTTTCATTTTATTATTATCATTTGAATGACTTTTATTTTACCCAACAGATTGCAAATTCGTTTACCTTATACCATTCATGGAATAATCAACTGAATATAATGTTGTTTCTTTCTTCTACTCGATCAGCTCATTTGACCTGTCAGCTGAGAATAGCGTTCAGGCCTTAACTCTCCCCTCCCCCGCCAGATTACGGACATTTCCCGTAAACTATCGATATAATATACAAATATGAAACTGAAGATCAATAGCAATATGATAATAAAAAAAAATCAAAGTTACCTCCTTCTCTGCCTACGAGCCATAACTAAATGCTAGATAATAGATTATAATAACAATATATTACAATAACAATAGATTATAATAACAATAGAAGAACAATAGATAATAATAACAATAGAAAACAATAGATTATAACAACAATAGAATAACAAAATTAATAAGATAAACGACACGAGAATAAAACAAAAGAATTATACAATAAAACTCACATTTCCTTACAATTGTTAACTTACAACAAATCAAAACATAAAAATATACAAATAATAAAAAAAAAATCATATACAATTTATCTCATTAGTGATGATTGGAGGGCACTTCCGCCCCCGGAGAAGAAACCGCTGCAGGGAGTTTTAATTGTTCGATGTAAACCTTTCTCCGCTTCCTCGGTTTTGTCAAGCTTTCATTGGTGACAATTTTATGTTCCCTAATTACTGTGACCCTGAATAGCCCCTCATAGCGCTGGACCTCTTTTCCTCTATTGGAGTCCAATTTTCGCCCTATATAGGTCCCTGATATTCAAATTCTGTCGTGCTACACGTTCACACTTTTCCCTCTCAATCCTTCCTTTTACCTTGGCCCATATTTTCCTCAACGCCACGCCATTATTGATGATTTCCTTTTCTCCGGTCATTGCATATATGTAATCTCGCCACCATGCGTGTAGTCCAAAGAGTATCCCGAATGGGGTAAACCCCGTGACTGTGTGGATTGAGTGATTGTAGGCCGCCATTGTTTAGGTCATTGCTTCATCAGGTTCCAACCTCTTATCTACTACTCTAGATAGGCTATATTATTCGCTATATAGGTTATATTCTTCCTCGGCTTTTGGGGTGTCCATGTGCCATATCACCTCCAGTATTCTCATTTCTTCTCGTATGGCCGCATTATCGAAGTCTCTTCCACCGTCGGGTGAAATTCTATCAGGGACTCCATAAAATTGAAACCAGGTTCGTAGAGCTATTAGCACCACATCCGCAGATTTATCCCGCACAGGGTAGGCCATGGCCACTGTTAAAGCCACCTTATATCGACAATGTCTTTTTGTTGGAAGGCAAGAATTAAAATAAACAATAAAATTATAATGAACCAAATTTCAAATAAATGTCTATATCCTAGGCCGGAGGACCAAAATTATGAACACATTTACCAATAAATTTTTAATCCGGCCCGGAAGACCAAAATAATGTTAAAACCACCTCAAATCGACGTATTTGCGGATTCGTTTCTTCTCTGAGGTGCTCTTCTTCGTCTCAGAATCTGGGCGTTAACCCCAATTGGTTCCACCTGGTCCGATCTCTGCCTCCGGTACACATAGGGACATTGTCTCGCAATGTGTCCCTCGTTTCCGCACTCAAAACAGTGACGTCAGGGACACTGAGCCACCAGGTGTCCAATTTTTCCGCATCAGTGACACTTGCGGTCCTTTCTGGGCTTTGCTTGCCATGGTCTTCTGTCCCAATTCGGCGCTTTTTTTCTACCGCTATTCTCGTACTCTCTTCTTCTTAAAGGCAGGGGAGTTGTTCTTAGCCGATTGTATGTCATCCTAGTCCACCCTGGCTCATCCACTTCCATTCGGGCCTCCTGTTCCCGGGCACTTGTGTCTATTAGCTCCTGTGAACACTCTACGAAGGAGCGTTCTCTCGGCATTCCCTCCTTCTTCCCCAGCTCTTTTTCCAACTGAACCTTTAGTACATTGAATGAGAATTGCATCCGAACCTGTACCTGGATTGTCTCTGTCATCTCGCTAAGTTTATTAGCGATTCTGTTATAGCAAGCCAGGAGTTCCGCGGCATACTGCCCAATAGACTGTCTCGGTTTCTTGGTTCTTGGTCTCTTCAGGGACCCACCGTCCGCCTCCAAACGCGTCCTTCAATCTCGCCTTGAACACGCTCCAGGGTGTCTCCTCATCAGCTTGAATTTGATAAAAAATACTTCTTTTTACCCTGCAGGCGACAGCTGCCCTGAAGGCCTCAGCATCCTCACTGTCGAGCAGGTTTCCAGCTGTTTTCGCCTCTATTCGACCAATTAGTCGATCACCCCCATTTAGGAAATGGCTTAACTCCCTTGTCTCCCCGGTAAACCTTTCAAGGTCGGATTTAATTTTGTTAATCCTGGGCGGTTGCCGTGCGGACTTTGATCCATTCCAACGTCGTGGCATGAGCTTGCGCTAAAGAGACTTCTGGCAGTGGCTGCAACTCTGCCGGAGATGGGTTCTATGCAGCTAAAGGTGGATTTGCTGCACCTGGAAGGGGGTTGTTAAAGTTCAGACCCTGAATATATATATAAAGTTACAATCAGAGTATAGGTATTATGAATCTTAATAATTAAACTCCCTATGCCAACGAGCCAGAATGTATATATAGAGGATTAAGGAGGAGAATAAATCAGTATCTTAGTTGAGCTTATGCGTTTCATTTAGTGTCCCATTTACTCTTTTTTTTAAGCTTAATTTCTGACTCTTCATAACTGGTGCCGAAACCCGGGAATTTTAGATTGTGCAATACGAACTCAATACCGGAACTGGTTTTTTTTTTCTTTCTCTACCCTCTCATTTA
>NW_027107962.1:164102-176543 GCF_000696795.3 Halyomorpha halys | reverse complement strand
CGCCGTTTGGGGTCCAATAGTACTAAGAAATCTCGGCGTTAAGAGGCCCTTCCGGGTGATAACAATTCGGGAACATAACGTGGTAACAAGTGAGAGTATAAGAGAACCGAGAAAGAGGCGTACGGCCCATGTTGAACAATTAACCAAGGAGGCAATGCTTGCAAGCAATCCCAGGTCTCAGTGGAGGGGCGATCTCTCAGAAAAGAAGATTAGCAGAGGCGTTTAGCCCATCAAAGAATTTGATGTGCCTACGGTCTAAGAAATCCGGCAGAGACGGTAGTTGGAGCTCCTCACTTATTACATTATACCACCCCTTGGAGTGCGGTTCATCTGACTATTCACCGGAAGCAGGGAATTCTGGAAGATCTGCAGTTTGTGTTGTGTCGTCTTGTAGAGGTGTCGGAAGAGTTGTGGAGCTTTGGACGTATAATGGTCTTGTAGATCTTCAGTCTGAGTCATAGTGAGATCTGTTGCGAAGTGAGCAAGTTATAGAGCCTATAGGACATCTGTAGGGCCAGCTTGACTCTCTCCCTGACGTGACTGGAGAATGTAAGATGCCTGTCAAGAGTCACACCAAGGTAGAGGATGTTGATGGAGATTTTGCGACCCTCACCATCCACGAAGAACCGCTAGGGTAACATGCTCTTCTTGGCCTTTTTGAAAGCACATTACTATGGTATCCCTCTCTGCTGGGTGTACCCTGATACCTTCCTTCTTCAGTGTACCTTCTCCACGATGGTGGCGGAGGCAGTTTGTGCATGGTGGAGAGCCAGTTCAGCTCTCATGGTGGAGGCGTAGACTCCGATGTCGTCGGCATAGGTTGCAACCACTGGCTCTGGATGCTTGAGGGATATAGCTGGTGCCGTGAAAATGACAAACAGTAGAGATCCCAGCATAGAGTACTTGTTGAGCACCATAGGTGGGGTAGTGATTCTACTAACGGTACGTAGGCCGGTGAGAGGCACCGCCTGTAAGTACTTACTTATTTGTGATTAAGTATATTCTTCTTGGTAAACTTATTTATTAAATCAACACATTTACATTTATAATACAGTTTAAATGTTTATATATAATATTATGAAATTATTTACATTTTACTGAATAAATGAACACAACAAATAGGATTGAAGCTCTTTTTTGTACTGGTGGTAATTGATAACGGATTGGACGGGTGAAATAGTTATAGTCTATACTAGCAGATAGCGTGTCGCTACAACTCTTTTTGTCTGATTTTTTTGGCTGTGACAGTGATGCAATATTACGTTCGGTGAGTTATAGTTATATAATACTATATTTTTAAGATTTTACTATCATTGAAGTGGTTTAATTTAGTCTTTGTGGTATAACGTCAATGTCGTCAGAGGTTTCGTACTACTGAGTGTGGCATACCTGAAGAGTGAAAGGGGCGAAAAAGCTGGTTGTAGGGGAAAACGGAGGAGAGTATCTTGAAAAATGATCCTGCTATGCCCAGGATTATTAAATTTAATTATTTAACCATGTTTCTTTTCCCTCCAGCTAAGATAATTATAGGTCTTGGTTAAGTATGATAAAACATAAGTAATTATAAAGTCATAAGAAATAGGCCTCAAAAATCACGCGGAGGCCTCTCACCTCCAAATATTTAAGTAGATTTCTCACAGAATGGACACATCAAAACCTCAGATAAGTATTTCACTTGATACATTTAAGTACCGACGGTAGAAAAAGGTTGTATTTAATTTGATTTACGTAATGCAATTTATTAATTGATGTATTATTTTATGTTTTAGAGTGAAAATAAAAAAAAAGAAAATAGGCGACGCTATCTAGTGTGTATAGGAACAAACTACCACCTATCAAGTACTGTGAGACTTACCAACTTGGTACTGCTAATCCTTTATTCTCCATTCCCTTGATTCTGACTTGTTTTTCCATTCCCACTGAGGGACAAACGGTGTGGCCATGGCATAATAAGGAGCTTAAAGACTGGCCACGCATTTCCCAAGAACATCAACAACCTGAGCGAACCCACCACAGTATAGGGTTCAAAGCAGCAAAAACAAGTAACAATAAAAAATAATATTCAACTAAGAGTTTGAGCTCTCAAGCTCCATCTTGCATATAATTTTTGTGAAGGCACCACAATTCTGTTTTAACATCATCTTCCTGTCCTAAAAAAATAATTAATCCACTAACCTATGTTATGCAATTTTTGGCTATTCCCTCACTTAAAATAATTTCTTTCATTTTTAATATACTAATTTAAACTCGACCGTTCTTCTTTTAATACTTTACATTCTGATATTTCTTTTTTTTTTTTAATAACTTTATTGAAATTTACAACTGTATATTACATAATGCATTTAGTAAATATGGTCTTAGTTAAAATGGAGTGTTACAGGCGTGTAGAGCAACTACCCATTGGTAGCACTGTAATTACATTATACTTTAGCAGGTCCAGTGGCCATCTTATTTTCAGGCGCCTCGGAGGATTGTCAGGAATGGAAGAGGATGCAAGGTTAGAATCTAGGGGGTTTGAGTGGTTAGGGAGTTTATAATGGAAGGAGTGATGTCTGGTTCGGGCTAGATCGGTTACCTAGAGAACATTAAGGTCTTTACGTACGATTTTATTTGTGACTAAGTAAGGAGCATTGAGAATTTTACGAAGCATTTTTGATTGTAAAGATTGGATAAGTAAGGAATTCCAAAGATTTAGTGGAGCCCTAAAGCTCAACTTCATATGTCCAGATTGGCCTTATTACAGTCATGTAGATCAGTCTTTGTAATGTGTTGGAAGTTTAGAACGATTGTCTAGTAAGTGCTGTAATAGTCGAAATCGACGTGCAGTTTCCTGTCTTTTCAGTCTTGTGTGAGGATTCCAGGTTAATCGTTTGTCCAAGGTAGCGGATCAGTTCGACAGGGGCATTCTGATATAGAATGCTTAAATACAATCGAAGTCTAACATTTGTATTAGGAAAGAACTTAGATGCGTACACCTATTTATATATATTATTTTTTTAGTTTTCTAGTTAAAACTAAAGATAGAACTAACTAAATAACAGTTTTAGCTATGACCTAAGACTTCATAACTAAATGTTATTTGCTGATTTCAGATCATAGCTAATTTAGTTCTAAGAGTTATCTATGAGCAAACAGCTAACAACTAACCGGTTAGTTTTTAGTTTCCAATGCAACTACAGCTAATTTAGCTTTAGTTATTAGTTGAAGCAAACTTTTGCCCAACTCGGCTCATAAGGAACCCTTAGTTAGGGAGAAATATGGCAGTAGAGCTTGATTTTGACCGAGTCATATCCTAGCACAGCCATTGGTCAAGTAATAGTATTTCCTTACATAGTGCTGTGCCATGTATGTACCCCTGATTCTTCATAAGTTGTAATGGAACAGGTTTTTATTATTTTGTTTTTTAATTTCTATCTCTTTTTTTCAAAAAGATTCTGTCTTTCTAGGGACTGAAAAGTTTAGTTTTCTCTTCAGAATGGATTCAAATTCTCCTTATTTTTTTAATCCAATATTTTAATTTTATTATTTCAGTCTTGGAAGAGATTCCATATGGAGCTTCATCCTCAGGAAACAGGACTCAAGTATCTCTTTCCTTCTCACAAGAAATATCTCAGAAAAGATGTTTCTCTTGATCTGTTTACCCAAGATATCGGGTACCTCTAATCCCAATATGATCTTATGGACAAAAGCTTTCTGAAGAGCACACAAAGACACTGAGACTGGCAGAGTGTAGCATGGAGGAGAAGACAGCAGAGACTGATCCAGATTCCCACTAATAAACTCCTTCATCCAATCAAGTACTAATGACATTAGAAGCGGAAGAGACTTTGAATGGGATCGGGCCCTGCCCTTATAAAAGGTAGATCTCATTGTTAATTTGCATTTCAATATCCTCCTAATAAAATCCCTCTAAATCCTTTTCAATCTCGAAATAGTATTTAACTAGTAGAAAACAGTATTTTAAATTTATGAAAGATCATTTATGGAAGGTTTTTTTTTTTTTTTTTCCGAACCCTCTAAAACAGAAATAAGAAGTGAATTTGTAAGTGCATTACTGTGAAAAAGAAAGTAATTCGAGTTGAGTCTTACCTTTTACTACCTTTGGTATTATAAGGTTACCTGTTATGTTTGTGCGTTATATATGAGATATCCATTTTAAAATGTGCTATTTTAAGTCCGGAGGTGAGGGGCCTCCTTATGGAACGTTCATTCAAAGCTGGCGTTATATTAAGCAGGTGCAACTGGTACGGCCTCTCGGAGGTTCGAACTATAGGAGCCTCGGTTTAGGAATACAAAAATAATGAACTAGTATAGTATTTATATTTATAGTTCTAATATATTTGGCAATATTTAGTTAACTGTGTGGGTAAGAGAGTAAACTTTCAAAGAAAAAATCTACTTCATCAGATGAAAAATTTGATTTTTTGAATTGTCATTGCATTTTTTAACAAAAAATGAGTCTACCAGTCAGATTATGGTTCCTGCAAAATTATTGGCTTTTTAAAAACGTTAAAAATAATTTTTATTTGAAGCTGCATATTTTTAAAACTACATAAAACACAACCAAACCTAACAGAAAATTCCTTAAAGTGGAGAAAATTTACTAAAATATGAGTCCCAATACAGTTTTTAAAAAGTAACATTCCACAATGAAATAACGAAAAGTTAGTAGTAATGAATTTATTTTGTGTATAATATGTCTCAAGAACCATTAGACGTACATATATCAAACTAGCACTTCAATTAAAGCTGGTTGAAAGTACTTTAAAGGTATTAACGACTTTATCTTCTTATGAGTCGTAGTTTTGTTGTTCATTTGGGCTTTAGAGCGTAAACCCTAGAGGCCATCAACGCCCATGTTTCACATTTTATAATTGAATGTAGGAATCGTAGTTTAAATGATATTTGCCAAAGTAAATTCTCAAAATAATGGTTTTCTATTGTTCAGATAAAATGTTAGATTTATGAAAAACAATATCTCAGGAATCATTAGACGTACAGATCTGCAAGCACTCAAATTAAAACTAGTTTAGTTTATTATAACGTTCATCTTTCTAGGGCTAGTAGTTTTTATGATCTTTGCCAAAATAAATTGATTTCTAGTTGTTAGGATAAAAATTCATAAGCAAATAAACATCATTCCTTAAGAGATAAAAAAAATAAGTATATGGCATAGTGAACACAAAAGTTCATATCAGCGTCTATCGCTGTCTGAACAGCACCTGTCCATCAATCGTGGAACGAACGATCCATCCTGGCAGGAAAAAAAAAAAGGAAAAAAAAATTATAGACATTATTAGTTGTAAGACCGCCCGGATTATATTCAGTGCATGAGTAGAAATCAGTTGGATTTAAAGTTAAAATAAATGTGTGAACAGTGGTTTATTTAACTTACAGATAAAAAAAAAATATAAACACCTTTGAATACAATTTTATTACCAGTAATCACTTCTTCCTGTATTTTCATTGGCTGGTTCGCTCAATATTACCTCAAGGAAATCTGCGTTCCAAAGGGTCCTTTATTTGGAGAGATTAATAAATTAAAGTGAATTACAAATGAACTGAGAGATATAATTAATTCAAGATGAATTGATCAGTTCATTATTTATGTTCATAGAAAGATGTGTACTTAAAGAAATATACAATTATAATATAATATGAAATTCCTGATTTTAGCAAATCCAAAATCAATAGTTCTTAAAAAGATTTCTCTCTTTTTTTAAAAATGATTGTAAATCATTACTTTATTAATTATTCATTCCAAATAATTAATAAAGTAATGATTTTTACTGAGACAAAGTTCATTTTTGTGGATTAACCAAAGTTGTTAAGAAAATAAGTTAAATCTAAATCTAATAATCTTAATAAATCTAATCTGGATAGCCCCCAAGGCGGTCAAAGATATCCTATATAAATTTGAGGATGTTATTAAAATAGTTCAGATAGCAAGTGAAATTTTGAACTTTATAAGGTAAAATAAATATAAATAACAATCTTAGGAAATCTTAATTTGATTGCCTAGCATTCTTTGAAGTGATTGGAATAATAATGTTCCTCAATACTTGATTCACCTTGGTGTATTCATTATTCTCGGCCATGCCAAAAAAACTGGAATTATGCCTCATTCTCAAAGCTTACCTTGTCTGAAGAACAAGAGCAGATAGTATAATTTCCTTAAACGAAGGAAAATATATAGGTTACGGAACATTTCTGTCACATATTAAAAGACAAGAAACTGTCTCTGTTAGGAGGAATAAAACCTACTGTGCCAAACTATTTCATTACTCTGCGGTGAATAGAGGATTACTAGACATTTTTTGGAAAATAATATACAATAGAACCGACGAGCGCCTACCTCAACGTCGGAGAAGAATGTTCCAGGACGAAGGAGAAAGACAGATGGGACGTTATGCAAGATAGGAAGGGGGGAGGTAGGGGGGAGACCTTTGATATTAGTAGCACTTTCTACAGGGCAATAGTCCACGATTCGCTGTCAGCCAGGATAAACCACTACGTAGGCATGAATCCAACACTCGTTTTCGTAAGTACCAATTACTCATTAACTAAGAAAATTAAGTAAATACAAAGATTTACAATAACTCTAATTCCATCGTTGCCACCAAGTAATTTCATTTGAAAAATGAATAAATAAAACCATTATGAAATTTAATAAAATCACTACAATTGATTTGTTTATTGAATTTTAATATAATTATTAAAATTAATACAATAATTATTGTGATTAAGCAATTTTCCTCTATTTAAATAATAATTATAAATCACACACACCCTTCTACTCGTATATCATTATTCCGCAAGTGGCTCTTCGTTGGGTTGTGTGGGTCCCATTAAAATTTTAGTTTTAGTTGATCACTGACACTTTTATAGTGCACACTTTCAATGATAGTCGAACATCTGACAAAATTGAAAGTTCTGATTAAATATTTAATAACCTGGATTCCAAAAATAGTACGATGCTAGGAATTATTTTCTTTAATAGGGTCGCCCAACTAACAGTCTTAAAGCCAGTGTAGGGCTGACTCAATGTAACTTCAGTCAACTGTAGAACCTACGTAGTCCGTTAAAATATAAATATTTCAGATTAAACGCAAACCAGCGATTTGTGCAAATCGCATCGGACACTTCACATGTTAAATGGGGTAATATCGGTATGAATTCAAAATATATTTGATTTTCGTTATGTACAATTTTTATTACACTTGTATATATTTTATTTAAACATATTTTATTATCTAAAAATTGATTACCAATATTTTGAAGTAATTATTCGTGATTAGTTTAATATATATATATATTCTTTATAAACCCAAATCTTTTCTAAACCATCCTAGTTTCAAGACTTAACGCTTTTAAACAGAAAAAACAACTAATAAGCAAAAAGTAACTAATTTTTTTCAGATTAAATATTAGCAATTTATATTTTTAAATATTTTTCACATTAAAAGGTTTTCTTTTTATATTTGGTAGTTTTATGGATCTTACCTAAATCCAGAGTTCAGTCAGTGTGATAGAGAAGTAAATGCTTAAACGGTTTACATTATGAAATATTTTAATTAAGACGGTCCATAGATAAAAATCTAAAGGACTATGTGGCTACTGAAAAGATTGTTTGCCTTCGAAGAGATTCGAAATTTTGATGGAAAATATGCATATAATTTAGACATTAAAAACAAAGACTTCCCACAAAACGTCCTAATATAACAATGTACCTTCTTGAAGTATTGCAGTTATGAAATAACTCATCATGGATATTGGAGATATGCATGTAAATATCTGTAGAGTTCTAAAGTAATTTGGAAATTTAAATCAAATGGCTCTGCGTTTTAATGCTTTTTACAAAATTTCTATCTGATGTTTTCATATCATTCTTTTAAGTGAAAATTAATAATTTTTTTTTAGTTTTTTGATATTTAATGATTTATAAATGTTTATGTGCTGAGTGAATTTCCAACACAGATATGCTTAACGTTTTAGTATTGCAATGTCACTATCTCGTACTTCAGAAAACTTTCTGATCAAATCTAACATTTTTTTAATTAAAAAAAATATTTATTTTATAAGATAAAGTCTATTTTTAAGTGTAATATCTTTTTCAAAAAGTTTCTGTGATATAGTAATCTATATCATTGTATAATTATTTTTAAAATTAAATCGATGCATAACCATAGAACTGTGGTCATATGCGCTCTAATTCTTCAGTCTATTTGGATACTCTAGAACCGTACTTCTTCATAATAAATTTTTAAATTTAGTAATTTTAACAAATTGTCATTTTATATCGTATCTTAATTAATAATGAAAAAGTAGTGTATCATTAGGTTTTCTGTGAAGAAATTAAAATTTTTGATTAATATTGCCGTTGCAAGTAGTTTCATATAACGATTTCTATATAACTTCTGAAGTCAGACGATATTCAAAACCCAAAATTGGTTTTTTCCTTATTTTTACCGAAAATAATAGACTTTGAAATTATAAAGTTTAATTATAAGAGTGCAAATTACTTCTTCAGTGTGATAGTTTCTTATAGATAAAACGTAATGCGAATTTTGAGACAGATGTGAGTGCTTTTTTGTTAATTTAAAATCTAAACTTAAAAATAAGATAAAAAATCGTTCAGAGAAAGCACAACAAACAAAGTCAATGACACCAATGAAATCAATTATTTGATTAAAAAAAAAATGTAAATTTTTACTTTCAATATAATTTATATATGAAATATTTAGTACCTAAGGGAAAGTATTGAGGTCATGAAAAATTTAAAATTTCAGTTTTCGGCAGCAATATACGTTTTGAGGTCTCCTCAGTCCAATTAACCAAGTATCAATAATGGTCAGAGTGCATGTGAGGTAAGCACAGCTCAAAAGCTAAAAGTCGTAAGAAAGTACTACCTATTTCATTGAGAATTTCAGAACATCTGTATTACAACTTTTTCGGCATGAATTTTTATAGAGATAAAAATAGTTTGTTAACAATTTTTGACTTCCCAGTGTTTAGGTTGTTTGTTTTTTTTCTCGAAAATTACAAAAAGTTATCCCTACTTCAACCAAGGTAGGATAGTAACTAAAAGTTGTGTAATGTGCTAGATTTTTATTCACTAAGGATCCAGATTATGAAATTGTTTCAATATATGATACCAAAATCCAGCTATTTTTAATACTAACCTAATGATAAATGAACAAAATGACCTCTACATATAAACCTAACTCTACAATATTAGACTTTCTCCTTCCATGTACGTTCCATAAAATCTAAATCAATGGAGTTCTGCTGCTCAAGATTATTCACTGTTTACACATATTTCATTTTAATTTAATAGTTAACTGTCTGTTTTGACTTTTAATTTACCTATTAATTTTCTTTCTTCTTTTTCGTTGCGATTGTATTCAGTTTGTATTTTTTATCCATCAACACTATTTCCATAATTAGAACTCTAACTTTTTTTAAATTTACTGCTGGTTTAAAATTTATTTAATTATACATGTTGCTTAGAGTATTTTCTCATTGCCAAATTCTTTATTCATATCAATACTTTTACACACATGTTTCAATCGGCTGATAAAATTGCTTTAAGTATTGTCATAAATAAAATAGCTCTTCGCTATAGCACTCTTGTTATATTTAACTTAGTTATGAATAGTTTATTTGGCTATTTACTTCAAATTAAATAATTTTAGACTAAAATAGTCTATGAATGATTTTGGAAGCCAATCGCAACCAAGTTTTGGGACCCCTTTCTTACTAAAAATTTAAAGATACGAATGTACCTCATATATACTAATATAATGCTAGTTCTTAACGGTCCTGCTATATATGATATAATTAAGTGAAGAAGTAATAATATATATTATATATACGTGGTTTCATATACATGTGATAATATTATAAATATATGAAAAAAATTCCGTTTCGTATTCGAGGCCCACATGTGCATGGCACTAGGCATTTTCCACCTGGAGTAAAATAAAATACAATTTTTACAAAAATTTTACATACTTTTTTTTTTATTTAATTTAAGTTGAAAATTTTTTATTTTATAAATCAAAATAATTCATTAACGATCCTTAATGTTCTATTCTAGTCGGAAGTTAAGTATTCAAGATAGTTAATAAAATCTATTGTAACTAGTATTGCAAACACTGCAACTCATTTACATGATAGAGAACTATTTCTGTACCAAATAGGAAACCTTATCTATATCAACAAAGTTAACGATACGTTTATCAATTTCCCCGAGCATTGGTCATGAGATAAGATGGTACTTTATTTTAGTAGTGATAAAATACAACGCATTATCAAACTCTGTAAACTTTCTAATTGTGATGAAACAGATCCGGTTTCAAGGCAGGTCACATAGACAGCTTGGAAAGAGGTCTTTGTCAGAGTTTGTTCATAAAAAATGGGCACATATAGGGCAGAATTATACAATATTAAACAATTGAAAACGACAGATAAATTAATTGACTCATGTTCAAAAATAATCAGTGAAAAATATTATAATTAATTCAGTGCATTGTTATAACTTCAACTTTTTCCAAGTTCAATTCTATTCAATATCGGGAAGACATTTAATTTTTTTCTTCGATAGAAATGCTAATGCTGTCCTAGTTGTGCTCAGAATTCAAAACCATCTTCAATTCTGACATCAGCTCCTTACTCCAAAACTGATCTTAACCTTGGAAAATGGAAATGTGTTTGACGAATTTGATAAACTAATTTTATTGAATTAATTTGTTTACTACCCAACATACTTTGACACTCATACTTTGAGATAATATATTATTAATTTCAAAGGCTAGATTCTTACCATTTAAATTTTATTGAGACATGACCAATTAAAAAAAAATGAAAGATTTTATATTTTAAAGGTTTTCCAATTCAAGATATTTTGAGATTTTTATTTCTAGTTAAATTTGAAGATGTTGGTGATATTTTAGAAGTTATAATCAGATTCTTGAATATTAATAAAAAAGGATATAAGTGTCGAGAGACGATTCAGACAAGCAAATAAAATTATAAAACATGTTAGTTTTTTTTAAATATGTTTTTCCTGGTGTTCTTTATATTTATAATCCATTAATTTCAATTTTATTTCACATAAATAAGAACATTTTATTTTTATTTTAATTGCAATATTTTTCTATTGAAAAACTCCTGATTACCTCTAATAATAATTAGATATAATTGAGTAGGATTGGATCAAATAGGTCTCCCTCCATATATTCAATATATTTGCCCAGAGAATCGTGGTAGTTTTACTATTTTGACTCTCAGGGAATGTATATTATTTAGATGAAGGAAAGAAAATTTTCAATTAAAAAATAATCAAAAAGTGATCAAAAAATCAATTGTGATTCTATTAATTTTGAATATTACGAAACCTTTTTTGATAGATATTTCACTAATGTTTAATGACTACAAATAGAAGAATCAAGAAGTAGGCGAAACCTTTAGACCTAAGGTTTTATTAAAATGTTTCTTTTCTTCAAATGAATAATATACTGACTCGCGGAATCGAGAGAGAGAAAGAAATACTTCATTCATGCTGCCCAAATACATCGGGCTGCTACATTATACAGCATACTGATCAATCCGTGACAGGACAAATATAAGTTACATATTTTTACATGGTAAAATATAATAGAAAGATAACATTTTTTTTTCCACAGTTTTCTTTTACTTTTCTTTTATAATTAATACCAGTCTACAAACTAACTACAAGTTTTTCGATTTATTCCTTTTTTTTCTTTCCCTTCTATTTCACAACCCCTATTTCATTTGATCAACAAATTCCCCTAAATAACAAATATTAAAATATTTAAAATAATAAATAAAAATAAAAATAAAACTGCCACAATTTGCTTGTCATTTAAATCGGCTGAAGACTGAAAGGAGTAAAGATAAGAGATCTTGTAATTCTTTAATTCGTATTTATCTGACCATTGTTTTTCATGACTTTTCCTATTTGGATTGAGGACACAGACTAATGCTTGTCAAAGAATTATATTCGAGGTACAGATCATTAAATAACAGTTATAAAACTTTAAATTTCTAAAAAAAAATCTCTAAATTTTACTTGTGACAAAGCAGTACGTTTTACTAGTTATAAATGTGGAAGCAATGAAAGAATAATTTTGTATGCCAGGCCGTCCGTGCTGTTAATGCCTCTCATTTATATTCAGCCCTGGCTCGTTGAATAAATATTTTCATTCATCTGGTTGAGCTTTAATAATTATTTAAGTTTTTGTAATCTTTTCATTGTAATTTACATGGTTTTACGCCATTCAAAGAGAGTTCGTTGTAATTTTATACTGTGAGCAATTTTTATCCTGTTGGTAAATATAAAAGAGAAAAAAATATCATTCAGGAAAATTTATTATCAGGAACGGGCTACTTGGAAATAAAAAAAAGAAATATATATAT
>NW_027107962.1:161147-163701 GCF_000696795.3 Halyomorpha halys | reverse complement strand
GTAAAAATAAAACATTAGTAAGTAGTAATTATTTTTTAATTATTCATTTATCAGAATTGTTATAAAACCATTTTTCATGAGCTCGTGACTTCATTATCTTCAAGTCATCACGAATGTGGCAATGAGAAAAATACTCTAAGCAACATATATAATTAAATTTTAAACAAGCAGTAAATTTCAAAACAGTTAGAGCTCTAATTATGGAAATACTGTTGTTGGATAAAAAATACAATCGCAACGAAAAGAAGAAAGAAAATGAATAGTTAAATAAAACTCAAAACAGAAAGTCAACTAATAAATTAAAAAAAAATATATAAAAGAAATATGCATACAAATACAGCTACTTTACTTCTGTTAGACCTCGCGCTGAGAATAAAAACAATATTAAAACAGTTTAATTTTTTTATTACAATTACAGATATCATAAATAATAAACTAAATGATAAACTACAAAGATTAGGTGAGGTTACGTTAACAGGGTAAATCTACTAGGTTTGGTTCGTTGATATGGGAGGGCTGCATAGTAAAATTTATTTCATGACGATGAGCTCTAAAACGTTGAATGGAGCAGTAGTTTGCAGACCATTCATTAGTTGGCAATTCGATTTCTCAGACCCACTTTATTTCGTGTTGGCTATATTAGATAATGGTAATAAGTTAGTACTATATACTATCGTTAAGAAGTCGATTTATTCTATTAAATTATTTATAGCTATTCAAATTTAAAAAATATTTTGTACGTTATAAGATCAATTGAATTCAAAAGTAGTAAAGTTAAAACTGAAGTTCTGAGATATTCTAAACTTTAAGGGAAGTTTTAAAAAACTTTTAGTAAAAATAAATGTTTTTTGTTTTGTTAAAAAAAGTAAATAGAATCATACATATTTATTTAAATTAAATAATTATTATATTAGGAAAATAAATTTTGATGACACCAAAATTATTTTCACCACATTTGCTTTCAACGGATCAGATATTAGTGTTGTTAAGAAAAATAGTTCAATAGATAGTAAACGTATTATGTTTATGCACGATAGAATAAAGTAGTTTAAAGAACGTTTTTAGGACTGATGGCATTGCTAAGCAACCGGAACTTATTAGTTACCTGATACTAGATTCGTTACTAATATTTGTCTTTGATTGCTAACCTGATTTGAGGATCAGGGTTTACATTCTCTTGAGTAAACAGCTTTTAATAGCAGTTCTGTTTGTCTTCATCCTGAAAACATCAATCCTTGCTGGAGTGTTTTACTTTCTCAACAAGTTCTCAGAAAGTTTTGTCGCTGGATAGATCAGAAATTATTTTTCTGCTAGAATCATGTAATGGCTTCACTTAGACCAATGAAAACAATTGCATTTTTTTTAAACTACAACTAATAAATTATTGAGTATATTTTCGTTTTCATTAGTTTCTAATTTATCGAAATCCTTATTTCCTTAAATCTTTTTAGGAATAAGGTATTTTTAATTTTGATCAAATTGGTAATAGAGCATGCCTTAAGAGCACAGAGATCCCCGTGCTTGAGTTAGGGAAGGAGACTGCATTATCTCCCTGTCCTATAATTCAGAAACACAAAAAGGTGAGAAATTCATCTTTGAAAACCTACTACAAAAATTGTGTTTACATTTTTCTCAAGGGGCTTTTCAAATTTTAAACCAACACCTATCACTCTTATGTTAAGAAATTTGGATTTTATAAATATAATGGTTTGCTTGAAAATATATTATAGCCAAGTTTTAGGCTTTCTCTACAGAAAATTGAAAAGATTAAAATTGTGTATATTCCATAAGGTCATAATGTTCTAAATTCTTTCGTTAATTCATCCCTTGTCAGTCCGAACATTTTGGGTAATACTTTATTTTAGAAAACCTTAAAGCGCTGTTCACCCCTTAGTGTCGCCTTAAGAGGCCACACCTCGCATCCATAAAGAACAATGGGAAGGATAATAGTTTCGTAATTCTAATTTTTAAGTTTTTTGATAGAAGGTGCGAGATAAGTAGTTTCGAAATTTAAAAATAACAAGAGCTTTCCGCCTTGAACCTAGCATTTATTTCTTCATCAATTTGTTTTTTTCAAGTTACCGTAGAACCTAAATACTGAAACCTATCTACCTGTTTAAACGTATTTCCTCCTACGTCTATATCACCGAAATTGCTCGCGTTTCTACTGCTAACTATATATTTTGTTTTATCCGTATTTATTCCAAGACCTAGTTCCTTACTGGAGTGTAGATCTAGTTCCTTACTAAGGCAGTTGTATTTAGTTCTATGGTTTCCTTGTCCTCACCCAATAATACCAAATCATCAGCATACCCAAGCACCGGTATTTTACCAACCAAAATTAAACCCTTTTCGGTATTCATCACACTTTTATTGACGTATTCTAGAACTAAATTAAATAAGATAGGTGATAAAGAATCACCTTGTTTTAAACCCGACCGGGCATTGAATTTCTCAGAATAATGATTACCGATTCGTACCTTATTATACGTTTCGGTCATGCACATCCGTACGAGATTTACTAACTTCTTTGGTATTCCCTGTTCAATCAGAA
>NW_027107962.1:142258-160472 GCF_000696795.3 Halyomorpha halys | reverse complement strand
TTCAAATCCTGTAAGCTCATTATGACCAAAGTTTCAAATCCTGTAAGCTCATTATGACCAAAGTTATGGAAAATTTAATAGTCTGGAAAATTTAAATACTATGATTTATTATTTAGATACTATTTTTTATGTTTGAATTTGAGGAATTCAAGGAAGCATTTAAATGCGTTAGTTTTGGATTCAACATTACATGAGCATTATTGTTATAATGACTCTAACAAAATAACTAGTGCTAAAGATAAGATATGCTTTTAACAATCTAGGTATTGTTACAATGGTGACATTTTCTTTTGGTCTCGCATCAGGTGAGTGGAGGCGGAAACATTCGACATCAAGATAGAAACCTTAAGCGAACAGACAAGGACTATAGTGCTCTTGTCATTTGAAGAGAAACCTTAAAGGCGTTGGGGAATGCAGGAAGGTGGATCTTTAGGTGAAAACTAAAGAATTGGTAGGCTTAAGAAAACCGATGCGATCAATGTTAGAATAAAGTAAAACAAATAATAAATAGTTGATTATACGGATATAACGTTATGTTTATATATATAATAAAATATCTTTTGTGAGACAGACTTTTTTATTAGTCATAAAAAAAAATGTCCATATACTTTTTTATCATCTTTAATCTCCTACGTTTCTGGCCACTCTCAAGAATCTTTCAACTAACAGATAAAATAGTTACGATGTGGTCTCAATATTTACTAATATACCTTTTAAGTTAGTTTATAAAATCATAGATGATAAATGGAAATATATTAAGCTAGACACGACTATAAAGAACAAAAATTGTTTATAGGTGTCTGAATTGTTTGTGAAAATGGCTTAATTAAATTTTCAAATACAATAGGGAACTAACTTTACAGGAAGCTTTTTTGAAATTCATATGGTGGTAATTTACCAGTATCATTGGCTGGATTGATGTTCAACGATTTAATTAAAAATGCTCTTTTAATTAAAAGTCCGGAATAAAAGTCAATATTATGTTCAAATATGTGGATGACATATATTGCATTTTGAAAAAAAAAAATGATATTGATTTCACAAGGGTGTTGGATGAAGAGGGGAAGTTAATATTTTTGGATATGTTGGTAACCTGACAAGGTAAAAGATTAATAACAGAATGGACGAAAAAGGAAACCAGCAGCAATGTAATTTCAAATTACTATTCTTGTTATCCCTTTCACGCGAAGTATAATGCTATTAATAACTACATAAATAAGGTGTTAAAAGTTACTGATATGAGTATATTAAATTCAGTTAAAAATGAAGAGTTCAATATATTTCTGGAAAATTTTCACCCTAAACAATTAGTTTATAAAATTTGTGATATAAACCACAAGAAGTCCCAATAATATGTTAAAATATAATACAGTCAGTAAGAAGTTTTATGGATGTGATTACATAAAATAATTATCAGAAGATATACAAAGATCCTTCATAGTGGCTAAATACTCCTTATGTTATCGACCTAGTAATGAGATTAAAAATTACTACATCAAAATAAAGTATACAGTAGAAACAAAAAATTGAAGTCTGAAAAGTCTGAAAGTCTGAATTTTCCAGGAATATACCTAGGAGAAACCAAACCATTTTGAGAGAAAGAATATATCAGCATGATAATGGTGTAAAAAAAGTAGCATTATTTTGATTTTGAAAGTATGGAATGAATGATTTTGCATAAAAAAGTAATGATTTAAAAAGAAAAACGTTGAAGGATATATATATATATCAATTATACCGTTAATTTCAAATCAAATACAAGAAATTTGAACAAGTATTATGCTGAAATTTTAAGCGAAATTAATTTGTGATCATAATGTTTTTTTTTTTTGTTTTTCTTGGTTTGTTAAGACAATAATATATATTTAAATTTGATAGGTTTTTTAAACACTAATAGGATTAAAGAAATAAAATTGAAAAGATAATGAGGATATAGCAAACCTTAGAGGTTCAGGTTACTCAGCAAGACCTCCTAAGGAGGTAGGTAATTAAAATACCTGAAATTGTGATAATAGTTGATAAGATGAGAAGATGGTCGGGGGGTGCGGTCAGGAGAATAAAACACAAATAAACAAACGAATTATTTATTCGTGCCGACGTTTCGACCTAATTTTCAGGTCTTTATCAGGCAGATATAGGCAGAGATTCCTGCTAAACTTTAGATAATAATAGTAGATAATTTGACACGTTATAATTAATTTGTGCATATTATTCCTTAATTTAAAAAGTTTTATAGGTTATTGCTAATAATAAAATTTAACAAAGGCATGATAGTCTGCAATATTGCGGTAACCAATGTTATCAATATGTTTTTAAAATCAATTTATAATGAATGGAATGGAATTAAAAATTTTTAGTTGATAGATGCTTGTGAATGGCTGAAATGGCTAAAACATAGTAGTTTAAAAATAATAAAAAATTATGAAACTATAAACTATATTTTTGTTATGTTTATTTTAAAATATATTTCTTTATTCACACCTTTTAAGATTATAAGTCAAGGTTCCATTAAAGATAACAGGACGTCAGCTTTAAGGCTGTATCTCGCTTGGCTTGATGGCTGTTGGTATGATGAGATTAGGAGATACCTTATTCACTTCACTTTTAATCTTCTTCTGATGTCTTGATTTTCGTATATCATTGTTGTGCTAAATCTGTCAAATTCAGAGGAGTTTATTATGTAACTGTTTTATTAATTATCGGTTATTTTTTAATAAAAATCTACATGTTTTAGAAATTCTGATACAGTCGGAAGTAAACAGATTTTCTGGTGATTGGAAGATACTACGTTCTTGAAATACAAGGCAGAATAATTATATAATAATCTATGATGTAATAAGCATTAGTTAAAATTAGATGAAGAGCGCGGCGCCTCCTTTCAAAGGAAAAAGTTTGTAATATTAATTATAAATTTAAATTTTTCAAAATTTCATAATTTCATCATATGTAATCCATATGAATAAAAGTTTAAACATAAAATATTCCGCTTCAAATACCTCTTGACCCCCGACAATTTTTTAATTTTCCTGAGCAGTTTTTTCTTCATAGACATCGTTGACCGCGGTTTGGATTTCATAGAAAACAAAAGCCCTTGTGTTTTTATTCAATTAACCTTCAAAACTTGAGAATGTCTCCATTTTCTCTCTTCCTTTTCTTCCATGGATCCCCTCAAGAAATCTTTATTTGATTAGGATACGGTTTAATGTATTTTAATCGCGAATTATTCGCACAATGAAGTAAAAAGAATGATGACAGCATTTGATTTATTTTTTTGATTCTCTCATTAATATATGATTATTCATTAACTAAATGTTAATATTTTGGTATTCATACACTCTCCATACTTTCTAAAGCTGGCTTAGGCAACAATTGCGTCAACGTGAAAAACAACTAACTCGGGTTGTTTTAATTTAAAAAATATATATTATTGACATTTTACCTTAAATGATTGTAACGTAGTTTTTAATTTAGTTGTATTTTGACACATTCGTACTTTTAACTACGTTTTTCGTAGTTCGTAGGGTATTCGTACTACTATGAAGATAACAATACCCTAAGATTTTAAGAATACATTATTAAAACAAATGATAAATAACAAGCTAAAAGTAAGATAATAGTGAAATACAAAATAATAAAAACATTAACATGAATATTTTATATGCGATTGGATTACGATATTCAAAGATGAAATGTTTGCTTCTGGCAACTGCAGACTGACGTTGCTCTGTAAATTGACCTGCCAGCTGCCAATCAATGTTTAGGCCACTCAGACAAATATCACAACAGAATATTCCTTCAGTTCTATTTTTATCTCATGAAATCAACTCGAATTTTATTCTGTTTTTCTATCAAATATATTTAAATATTTTTAATCTTGAACATCGAGAATATCAGAATGAACTTATGGTGGCATTAATTTCCCTTGATCTGAGAAAAACTGAGTATTTTTCTTGTTTTTAAGAACACTTTAGTTATTAATATAGTTTTTCTTTTCGGACCCTTTTTATTAAAAAAAATATATAAATACGTATACTTACTTATTCTACTTCAAAAACTTTTATAGGATCCATGAATATATTTTAACGGGTATAAAACGCACAATAATTTGTTATTCATTCGGCACGCAACTAAAATGAATTTTTATACACTTTAGAAGGGGTAAATCCGATGATGAGTCGTACCTAGCGCGTTTGGTTGATTAATTATTATTTGGTCACACGCCGTCCGCGGCTTCCCGACCATATACTATGTGCATTTTTATCGGCTGTATGCTTAAGAGATTAAAAACATTTACTAACTTTCTAAAATGTACATTTATAAATATTTGATGTTATTACTTTATTGATTACACAAGAGAATATTTGTAAGTAAGCTTGAATTGTGGACCTTAACGATGAATTTAAGTTATGAATTTAATGAAGTACATAACAGGAAATTTAAGTTTTGATATCGGTGGAATATCTTGTTAGACGAAGGTCCTAACCTTCAGCTTGCACAACGTCGGACGGTAGATCTTGCGTGATCCAAATTGAAAAAGCAAACGAAGGCTGGTTGGCGTGCGGTACATGGACCGCGATAGGGACACCCCAGCGAAATATAGCCCCCATAAATCTGATAATATTGGACCACCCGCCTTCATTTAGAAAGATAACTTTATTAGAGCCCTCGGATCCTAACCGCTTCTGCTCTGTCCGGCTCGCTTTTTTTTCGCTAAATTTTTTTTACCGTCGAATTTTTTAAAAGTTTATCTTATTATGTTTAATTCGTTTTCAAGCCCACTAGTTCGTAACCTGTCATTCCAACTAATTACCTGTAATCCACCATGGTCTGAATCTGAAGAGAAAATGGTAACGGGACTATATAACATACAAAAGTCATTGTATTGCTACAAATGTCAATGTAATTTCTTCAAAAGCCAACGTCCTGTCATAATAGATGTGTTAGTAAATCTAAATTTGTTTTTCATATTGTTTATTCAAAATTTTTTGAAATTAATATTTTTTATTCTGTACTTTTGCTTACATTTTCTGTAACAAAACTTTTGGGTAATTAATAAATATTTTTAAGTAAGGATTTCATTTTCCGTTAGTATATGGCATTATAATTCAAAATTTTTCAGATATAGAATACTGAAAATCTTGTGATTGTGTCTTAATTGTGTCTGTCAGAATTATATTGTCTTCCAAAATCCTTACTTAAAAATATTTCTTTTCATTGAAAATTCCAGAGTTAGCAGTGCTGGAGAATAATTCTTTAACAAATGACACCATTCGCCCCAAAGAAACCCTATCATTATTATTTAGAATTTTTAAAACTCTTCAAGATAATGGTGGTGGCAATAGCGTCTTGAACATCTTGTAACTACACTTCCTTCTGATTCGAATAAATTACACCTCAAGAACGCTCATCTTGATAAGAATTTAATTGAAATAGTTGTAAATTAATGTTTATTAACAATTTAAAATACAGTGTTTCGTAAACGATAATGTTTGAGTTGTCGTATTACTTACTATAAGCGGTTGAAGATAAATGAACCGAAATAATAATACAGCATCGATTTCTTGAGAACACTGCTAGTGTATAAAATGAAGTTATGTTTTAGAATATATCATAAAGTTAAGGAAATTCATTAGAAAGTTTTGCAGAATATAATAGATTTCTTGAGAAATTTGAAGATGTACAAAATTATGTCCGTTCATTTTATTTTTGAGAAAAATACAAGATTAAATAGTATAAACGTTCTAGAATAATAATGATAGTTTCCAGTTAACAGAAGAGGATTAAATGTAACTAAGCTACTTTGAGCTTTTTTTCCCACAGAAAAACACTACCATAGGCACAAGTCAGTTTAGGAAAAAAACAACCAACAGACAATAATAAATGATCAGCAAATAGCATTTTCCTAACTATAGAGAATATCAAATGAAGGAATGTTGTTATGAATGCTCATAAGGATGTGCTTGGAAACGATTGCTAATGAAAAATACGAAAATGAAAAGCTTCTTTTTGCAACAAAAGTTGAAGAAGAAAACTTCATTGTAACATTTTTCCAACAGCCATTGTGATTATTTATATTCTACTACCATTGAGATCCGGTAACTCTACCGTGGATCACCAGGGAAATCATCGTAATGGGACAGAATTCTCAATCCCCGTCCTACCTTTTAAATACGGCAGAAATTACAGATAGCTGGTGGCTGCAAAATAGTATAATTAAATCAAGAATTAGTAAAATTCCAATTAAGAGCCTAAAATTCAACGACAGAATTAAACCAATTCATAAGGCATAAGTAAGAAAATAATATATATTATCTGAGACTCAGTGAGCAGTCAGAAAGTCAATAAGTAATTTAATTTTATTATCAATTGTTCTCAATTCACAACTGATAAAAAAAAAACAACCTGTCATGACAGAAGTACCGTTAGAATTAGGCCTTATAAATCTCAATCTCTCTACATAATGTAAATTCATTTTCTGTCAGTCTTACCTAAATCGATACCATCAAACCCCTTGCTAGTAGTAGCTATCTATATTCGTAAGATGTTACTGGCGGTCTTAGCGGACCCTCCCGAGTATATTTTACAATTTAGAACGAGCCGCCTTGGACTGACAGTGGGCCTCGCGTAAATCACACCGAGATTTACAACCTCGGTTCTCTTCTGCCGTTTCACTCTCACCGGCAATGGTTAATAGAGGTCGCCTTAAATGATCTCTATCAGATTAGAGCTTCTTTTTCTTCTTCCTGTTTCCGTGATAGCGAGGGAGCGAAAAAACTTTGTTAATTGCCCAAGTTCCTGTTACTAACGGTTGTTTAAATTATCATTATTAGTAGGGATGGGGAGTACAGTAACAACTTTCGGGATGGTTGTAGATATAGAAGGAAACGATAATGCCTGGACTTAACACATTTAAAGAGATAAACTGTTCAAGATATTATCCACGGGTGCTTCTGCAAATCCTTCGATTTCGATTTTCTGTGATTATTTTTTCTTATAACAATGTGATTGATTATCTTTCCGAAATCATATTGCAAAATATCCGATCTACGATATATGTTTAACAATTTTTTCTCCGTCTCTCCGAAATTCGAGATAGGAGGTTTTGACTAGACACCCGTGTTATATTGGTGTTACACATTACTACTTATAGGAGATAAAAACATTTTATGCCACCTTTGTTAGCCTCTTATGATTCGGATTTTTACATAATTGTCTCGTTTATTTTAAATTATTGATACAGAAGAAGAGTTAATATCTTATTATAAAATCCATTATTGATTTTCGTACTGATCATAAAGAATAGGATAAAATATTCATTTCGGATGACATTACAATTTTTAGGATACGTAGACAACTTTTCGTACCTGGAGGATGGAGGAGCAGAAGATGAGGAGATCTGAAATTTGACCCTTCAAAAGAATAACCTCTTAGATATAAATGTAACTAAATAAAATTGAGGATGCACTACATAAAGTCAGCAACTTTACCAGGACAATTTTTTTTGGGACATATTTTGGAATAAGCTGAAGCCTTACCTCCTGAAAAATTAATTGAAATAACTTTTAACTGTAGGAATCGTTGTACTAGGCTTTGTAGAAACATACTCCTGCTGATATGTATAAATATAAACTTGAGATAAAATAATAAGTTGTTTGATTGTAAAATGTAGTTCCGGAACAGCCACGTCATTGCGAATAGAAGTAATTGTGACTAGAATTACCTTAGTAAAACATATCAATATAATTAATTCATCTCGTCTGCTAGAGAGAAATTAGTATCTTTGGTCCTATGCTTTATAAAATTTTTACAGCCGACATCCCAACCCATTCCTACATTTTCTTCACTACTATTGCTTAATCCCACTGAATAATGACCCTTCCAGTGTATCTGAAACCCTCCAATCCCACATCACCCTTGAAGAAGAGTGTCAAAACTGGAGAACTAAAATAAATTCAAATAAATCCCACAAAATCACATTTACCCTTCGTGGTAAAACCATGACATCCTATCCCACAATATTCTTTAATAATACCCTACTTATTTCTGTCGAGCAGATCCGTTACTTAGGACTACATCTGGAAAAATGACTAACTTGGGATCCTCGTATAAGACTAAAAAGACAGGAAACTGCTCGTTGGTTCCGACTATTAAAACATTTACAAGAAAAACGGTCTAAACTTCCAATCTATTACAAAAAACTGATCTACATGACTATAACAAGACCAATCTGGACATACGGAATTGTGCTTTAAGGCTCCACTAAAACAGTGAATTCCTCTCGTATCCAATCCTTACAGTCCAAAATCCTTCGTAAAATCCTTAAGGCTTCTTACTTTGTCACAAATTAAGTCCTTCATCAGGAACTCAATTTTCCATATGTTGCCGAATCGGCCAGAACCAGATACCACTCCTTCCATGATGAACTTCCAAACCACCCAAATCTACTTGTTTTAACCTGGCTTCTCCTTCATTGTCTGACAATCCTTCTAGGTGTCTGAAAAGAAGGTGGCCTTCACCTCTAAAAATGTTATTGGAGTTCTACCAATGGGTAGATTCTCCACATGATTGAATCATACTAATACAACTCACCTTACATTTACTTATTATATATACACGCAGTTGTAAATATCAATTAATAAATAAAATTAAAAAAATGTTATAAAAATATCGTATTTGTTGAGAAATAGGGAGGAAAGACCATATTTGTTACATAGGTAGGAATGTTACGTTTCTTATGTTCCCCCTTCCCTCCCGAGTGGCAGTATGCTATGTTATGTTGGGACACTGGTAAATACATATTTGCAGAGATATGTGATATATATTGTAATATTGCAGCGGAGTAGTTCAACCACCCTAATGATGTTCAGACCATTATTATACGAAAGTTAATTCAATACCGAGTACGAGTAGCGTCCCTGAATCCGATGTTGTGCATCCTCAATGCCTTAATTAATGATCATATAGTTAAGACAATGGCTCGAAAAATTGTTGATAAATCACTAACGTAGATTTAATTCTTAGAGAGTCACCTAGGTAAAAACATCGTACTGACACTAATGAAGCATGGATTTCGTATTTTTTATTATAATAAGGTAAAAAAAATTATTTAAGGATTTACAGGATTATTGAGAAAACTTCAATGTTTAATACTCTAGGATTTGAAAAGTCAGTGATAATTGTCTATTTACAGATAAAATTTTGCTTTGAAAGTATTAATTGTTCTCTGGAACAGTTACTACACCAAATGCTTTGGCACACTACGACTTTGACTGAGGGCTCGGCTTAGACTACCGTTATCATTAGCAGAGTCAACATCATTAAGAGACTGATGAAGTTTCTCAGTCAATATTTCATTCTTTCTAGAGTCTCTGGTTAGAATTAAATCTTGTTCATTTCAAGATGACGGACTGGAGGAAATCGATAGTAGTTAAAATTTTGATTACTGCGTCTTGTGATTTTATCAAGCTCTTTATTAATAAAATATTTACTTTATCACCTTCATGTAAAATCTTTGCTAATAATTAGAACTGATACATTTTTATTATTTACTGAACATAAGGCGTTAGTATTAGTTATATATAACGTATGTACGTTACGAAATAAATTTGTTGTACTATTATACAAAAAAAAAAATAACAAGTGTAGGGAAAAATATTAAAATCCATACATTTTATACAACGTTTTAATAAGCTATGTATGAAATATTTTATTATAGGAAGCGAACAATTTCAAATTCCTTTTAGCTACTGTAATGACATCATTAAGGTAGCTGTGTGTAACTGCCAATATTGAACTACTCTAATTGGAATTTTATACAATTGCTTTTGAAATTTCTCGAAAATGGCACTGATGCTTTTGTTCAAACTTGTTATATCAATTTAAATTAAAACAATTGTTAATACCAACTAGGTTCGTATACAATAATTGTCTAATTCTCATTGTTATTAGTACTAACATTGAATAAATATAAACTTCTATAATTAACTAAAGGAGAAAATCTATTTTGTTAAATTTCCTAATGCAATGGTAAATTTTTAATTTGACTTAATTACTTAAATTATTGAAATTTCTTTGGAATAGGTCAAATCTTTACATTTTTCGTTTGTCTAAATAATTTATTGGTTGAAGTTGTGAATTTGGGAAGAATCTGGTGTTCATTCAGTAGATCGAGTTTAGATAAAAGCGGTTTGGGGATTGTTGGATTTAGGAAACCTATAAACACTACTTGTGGCGATATGAGGACACTCTATGTTGTGATTACCGGAAGTTTTAACTGTTCAATGTGGACAGTTCTCCTCTTTCGAGGCTCTTTAACGCTTTCTATTATAACAATATTATATTCTCGAATGATGATCACTCTGAATGGGCCCTCATATCTCTGCAGGTCTTTCCCTCTTTTACTCCCCACTTTCCTAAATTCCACTGTCCCAATATTTATTTTACCCATCAGGTCTCAGACATTCCAGTTATGTTGGGCCACTCTTCTACTTTTTACCCTGCTAATCCTGACTTTTGGAAGGCCGTCACATTACCGGCCAGTTTATCTTCTCCCGGAAAAGTACCACAGTAGTCCTGTGTCCACTCCCTCATCCCAAATAGAACTTCAAATGAGGCAGACCCCATAACTATGTGTATGGAGTGGTTGTATGCTGCGAAGGCCCGTCCCATAGCGTCATCAGGCTTTAGTCCTCTTTCGAGCTGGTACACTCGGAGGTGGTCACTTAGAGTATTATGAAGCCGCCCTATCCCTACGCGCCTCTTTAGATGTTGAGGAGTGTTGAGGTTCACTTCCAATATTCTCATTTTCTCTCTGATGCTTGCGTTGTCAAATTCTCTCCCACTGTTGGAGGAAATTCTGGCGGGGATGCCATAGAGTTGAAACCATGCTCGAAGGACTTGTAAAATCGTCTTCCAATCAAGTAGGGTCGGAAATGTTCTATTGCACATACAAACAATTCCCAGTAGTTCTCGTTCCAAGGCGCAGTAACGTGCTTCTGCCTCTATAAGTCTTCTACTAGCAGTACAGGTTGTTCTCCTACCTCACCCTCCTGTGACTGCATCGCTCCCTGTGCGTACACACTAGCGTCTGTTGTCAACGTGAATTGCTTCTGGAAGTCGGTACTGGTTCCTTCTGCAGCTGGTTTATACATTTACGAATATAACTCTCAATGGCTGGCGTCATAATTATCAAACTATCTTTTTTTTTGCAAATTATTAAGGGGGTTACCAGGTATTCCGCCATTTCAGGAACGAACCGACGATAGTAGTTTAATGCCCCTAATAATCTCTTGATTCCTTTTATGTTGGTCGGCACCAACATCCGATATAAGGCCACTACCTTCTGCACATCTGGTCAACCCCGTCCTGAGATATGTCATATCCTAGAAAATTCATCCAAGTTTTTTTCCAAGCAATGACTTCTCCCGAGATAAGTTCAGCCCATAGTCTCGCATTCTCTGGAACGAGCTGTGTAGGTGCTTCACATGGTCCGTATCCGATTTTCAAAATACTAGGAAGTCATCCATGTAAACCTGGCATACTGCTTCATCTAACCCTCTCAAAAATTCGCCCATCAACCTCTGGGATGTAATGGGCGTATTCTTTAGTCCGAACGGCATCCTCGTAATTCTTAATCTCTTCTTTCAAAAGTAAAAGCAGTTTTGTGTTGGTCGTCTGGGTGCATACGAATCTGATGATACCCTGCTTTCAAGTCTAAGGTACTAAAGATTTTATCCCCTCCTAGTCTTTCAAGGATATCCTCCAACTTTGGTATCGGGTTCTTTTCATCGATGGTATTTTATATTATAGTTAATGGCCACCCCATATTTTTCCTCGTTCTCACCTGGCAAACTTTTCTTCCAAACTGCCCATAACGGAATATTATGGGGGTGACTTACTGTCCACAATGACTGCTTGACTTCTTAAGTTTTCGATTCCCTCTGTTACCTGCTTCCCGTAGGTTTCTCCTACCTGCTGATGCTAGCGAGTACGCACTTGGGGCGGTGTTATCTCAGGAGGGGGAAGGAGCAGAGCGCCCAGTTGCGTATGCGAGCAGACGCCTTACGGAGGCCGAAACGAGGTATAGGGCGCTGGAGAGGGAACTGTTGGGGATAGTATGGGCCGTAGATCATTTTCGACCTTATGTATTTGGGAGAAAATTCTGGGTTCAGACCGACCACCGTCCATCCAATGGGTAGGTAAATTGAAGGAGTCCTCTGCAAGGGTTACCCGTTGGAAAGAGCTCCTCAATCAATACAATATTGACATCGTATACAAACCGGGGAAGGAGAACGTAGTGGCTGATTGGCTATCGCGAGGGCTTATGGTAAATGCTATCGAGGAAGATCGGGGGGAGCCTTCCGGGGATGTGAGGCAGTTCCTGCGGGAGTGGACGCCGGTGGAAGAGGAAACTAGGGATGGTCAGGAGCAAGACGAAGCAGGCTCGTCATCGGAAGACGATAGTTCAACTGGGAGACCCGTGGAAATGGACGTTAATGAAATAATTAATGAAAAGCCGAGACAAATCATTTGGAAGCCAAGGACGTCCGGACTGATGAAAGTGGACTACAGCAGCTACGGACGCAGTACCATCAACACCATATGGTCTCAGCCGGGAGCCAAGGAAGAGCATTAAAGGACGCGTCCAAGGCCGGGCAGACTTTCCATATTTATGTGGGCAATGCGGTCATCTGGGAAAAGATAAAAAGACTCTGGCGATCAGAACAATTAGGGGTAGACCGCGTGTACGTGCGTTGCTTGAGGATGGTGGATACAATACGGGACGAGGAGCAGCAGAAGGAATTGACGTTGGCGTATCATCAAGGGAAGACGAACCACAGAGGTGTGAACGAGACGACGCAAGACCTGAAACGCAGATACTTCTGGTGGGGTATGAAGAAAACGATACAGGACGTCATAGGTGCGTGTGACGCTTGTCTTACCACGAAATATGACCGGCACCCACCAAAAGTGGTACAAGAAGAAACACCAACGGCCGACACGCCCCTTGCAGACCTGCAAATGGACACCTTCTCCTGAAAGGGTTATAAATGGATAACGGCCATGGACCTGTTTAGTAAAGTAGCTATGTCCCATCTAGTCAAGGAAAAATCAGCAGAAGCGGTACTAAGAGTACTGAGACAGTGGTTCCAGTTCTACGGCATTCCCGACAGGATTTCATCGGATGCAGGGAGGGAATTTGATAATAGTGCAATCCGGGAGAAAATGAGAGCGCTAGGCGTGGAATGGCACCTAAACACGCCGGGTCACCAAAGGAAGAGGGGGAATAGAGAGATTGCACAGCACCCTTAGGGATCATTTAAGGGTATATCAGTTAGATAAACGGTTGGAGCCCGACGTAGCGATGACGAAAGCCTTGGCGGCCTATAATCACTCAATTCACGCAATAACTGGCTATTCACCCTTCGAAATTCTGTTTGGGCTTCGGGGGCGCCGTCGGGATTATAGGGTCACAGCTGGCGGTGGGGGAGATGTCGTAAATAACGGAATGGCACTAACCAAAGTATGGCGGAAAGTCAGGGAGAGGATAGTGCGAGAAAAAGACAGACGAGTAGCTCGGCAGAATTTAGACCGTAGAGACGTTAGGGGGGATATTAAAATCGGGACAATTGTCTACCGCCGGGTGGGGACAAATCGGAGTAAAGAGTTACAGCGGTACGAAGGACCATTTTGGGTGATTGTCATAAGAGAACAAAATGTGGTTACAATAGAGAGTGTAAATGAACCAAAAAAGAGAAGGAGTGTCCACATTGAACAACTGAAGTTCTCCACATCGGGAACACCGTAGAACGCTGGAGTATCCTCTTCTCCGAGCACAAACAAAGATAGTATTTTTTTAAATGTTTTATAATCCTTTTATTTTGTTGTACGTGTAAAGAACAAGTATGTTTTGACGAAGTGTAAATAGTGGAATCAGAAGTGCATTTTTAGTTTTAGGATCGTATGTAAATAGTTGTAAGAAGGATTGTAGTCATTATGTTTTATTTTGTTTTGTATTATATTATTATCATTTGTGTATCTCAGGTTTGGTTGGAATTTAGTAAGTTTATGAGCCTGTTCAAAAACTGGTAGGGGGGAGTTACGGGATGGGCAGGCACAATATCAGCCGTAATCCTAACTCCCCTCGTAAATAAACACACAGAATGCATATAAGAGGAATTAAAAGGCGAAATAAAGAAGAGTTATTTCAGCAAGCTAGTGAGTCTTTTCAGTGTCCCTTTTTCCTTTTTTTTTTATTCTTATCACCAGACTTCACATAAGTTATATATATGAAATGCTACAGAAATTATATATATATACATGAAAAGCTACAGAAATTAAAATTAAAATTCGATTTTTTTTTTTTGAAAAACATAAATTTGTTGATTAATCCTGGCTAAATAATTTTATATTGTGCCTGGAAATTCTGTTAATAAAATTCATAGGTTCATTGTCATAATCTAAATATCTAACAAAATATATAGATAATACATAATATTGTTTCTTAATGTATCTAACAACCGTTAAGATATTTATATTTAAATAGTCTTATTCCTCAGCTTCAATAACTGCGTTGAGGACAATTTAGGAACTTAATCTGCCAGTTAAAGTAAAGTGATTTAGACTTCTTCAGGCTAAGAGTTTTATCAGAGCCTCAAAGTTGCAGCCAACTAGATTACTCGGCGCCAGATAACGGATTGTGATATATATTAGCAAGTTTGCCAAAAAGTGGTTGTAAATTCGAAGATGCGTTTGAAGAGTCCAACTGATCCTCGAATGAGGAAGAGACCAATTTGTCCTAACCGACTCCAACCGGGGCAAGCGCAGTGGGATCTTTCGTAGTTGTCATAATTGTAGTAACGTAAATCATATGTGACGCCCATTGTGAGATTAAAATTAGAATTTTATATATATTTTTTTTTTAACGACGAGTTTTTAGGCTTTAAATTATAATGTTTTCAAACGTATTGGCAACTACAGAACAATGTAATAGGTCAATAAAATATTATAATGATGAGAAGATTGTTGACCGTGGATAATATGTATGATGAGAAGGTGATCAGAATACATATTCTGATATGTTGTAATATGTATTCCCCAACCATCTTCTCATGAAATATTATAATTGTATAATATTGTACATATGTTAAATGTATTTTACATATAAATTTCTTACACCTTCTAAATTCGGAGCTAATTAAAGGAAACTGAACTCAGTAATAATTTGATTTACTGAATTCAGTTTCCTTATATGCCTGCTCAAGAGTGATTCAAATCTAAAGTTTTATTTCTTGGGCTACCATGGACAATTGTACCATTGGTGATTCAGTGTTGGTTTATTTTGGATTACAATAAAAATAAAAACGAAGCTTTTGGGTTCATAGTTATATTGGTTTTTGATAAACTTTATCTCTGGAACTACTTGGCGTGCTAAGGTCCATTAGCATTCATATTGAAGGAAGCTAGATGCACCACACAGTAGTTTATAATGAAAGTCCCTAGGAGTAAATAAAAAAAATATTTCAGGAACTCTTGCAAGTAAAGAGCTCAAATTTTAGGAAAATTAACATTGCTTTAAAAAATGTTTTATTTTTACCGTGTGGTAGGAAGCTTTATGATATGGACTAAAACCTTTTCAGTTTTTCGGCGACCGTTTTATTATTTATTCATATTTTTCAAAACCAATAATATAAAATTTTTCTTCAGATTTAATTCAGAGATTGACTGAAAATTTATACCAGAGAATTATTTTTTTTGTTTATTTTCTTTTTATAAATTGGATCTGAGCTGATTTCTAAATATAGGCATTTCGGTGAAAATACATTTGTGCATGCGCAAACGGAAGTATGGGACGGAATGTAATGGAATCTATATGGTACCAATCAGGCACCAACTCGCACAATCAAATTTTATCAAAATCGGATTTACAGTTGGATCAATTATGACCAGAAAAAAATGGACTAGAAGGAGCGTAGGAACTAATTTTTTTTTAGATTTATTATGTGTAAAACATGAATGAAGATTTCCAATTCTGAGAGCATATATATTTCTCAATATCCTAATGAATTCGAAACTTCCGTACCTTTGGTAATGAGAAAGCAGAATGAAAATCTAGTAATAATCATATAAAATATTTTGTAGGATGTTTGGACCTTTGAAAGATTGTCTGAGTATGAAGTGAATATTTAAACACAATTCTATTGGAATAAGAGGTACGATTGAAATGGCAAAGGTCAAATTTTCTTTTTTTGTGAAATTTTATTTTCTTATTGTTTCTGACAATTTTCCTCAAAGCAAAAAAATATACATAAATATACAGACATATATATTTTTACATCGTAACAATATTGATTTTTTATTATCATCTACGTAAGTGTAACCTTCCAGTCTCTCTTTTAACAGATGTAACTCATAATCGATAGGGTATCCTAAATAATACAACAATAATTCTTACGTATATTTACTACATATTTATATATTTAATACGTATGTATATATTTAGATATATATTAATTCTGCCATTTATCTATTTAATAAAGGAGGTAAGAAAAAAAACTATATTAACAGATAATATAAAATGAAATAACTCATTATTTTCTTTAATTTTACCTCTCCCAATAATTTTTTTAGTTTTTATTTCTCACCCTTTTATTAATTTTATTATTTCAAACAAAAATATATGAATACAAAACATTACATAATACCTTATGAAAATAAATGTCCTTTCTTTACCTGAAGGACATTTTAAGGTACATTGTGGGATCCGCTGTATGTAGGGGAACACTGCGGCGCTTACTCGCTGTCTGCGTTGTCACGAGTGGGAAGGGATCTCTCTACTAACGATGAATGGTTGGACTTAGACTAAGTCCGAACTCCTTCCCAGGACAAGCACGTCGACCTATGCGATTTCTGATTGGTAATCTTCAGCTTTTCCCTGACGTGTTTAGAGAAGGTTAGGTGCCTATCTAGTGTGACGCTAAGGTAAAGGATGAAGTTTGACACGCCCCTTAATTTATCTTCCACCATAAAGTTTTTTGGTAAATTGTTCTTCTTCCCTTTTTTATAAGACATTACAATGGTATCCGTCTTCGCCGGGTTTACTCGAATGCCTATGTCCTTGAGAGCGCTACTAGTTTCTTACTAGTGATTAGGAAAGCCTCGGCCTTTTGACCTGCCAGTAGTAGGTCTACCAACCTAGGGCTGTAGCAACAGCCTGGTTATTGATGAGGGTAACTTCTTCCATGTTCTTCACCGCCACTACCCCTGCAACGTCATCTGCCAATCCCACAACTGTGGCTCCCTCCGGCATTGTCAATTTGAAGATTGCGTCGTACATGACGTTCCACAGAAACGGCCCTAATACAGAGCCTTGTGGGACACCACCAGTCACCTCTTATCCCCTTTGGCCAATGTCTGAAAACAGAACTCATATTTTAAACAGAAAGATAATACAGAATAACTTGAAGTAGTCTGTAGTCTCATAAGATAAACTGGTACCGTCATAGTCCGTAGGTTATCTAATATTCAGGTCCACCTTGCTATGTTAAGAGCATTTTTAACATCCAGAGTTCCACATCTCTTCCTAGTATGTGTATGTTAACTTTTTTCTATTAAAATCGACCAATCAGAAGTGCCATTTTAGTGAGTTGATTTTAACTTTTTTAGAATTTCCTTAAAAACAGCGAGTTTAATTTTGATTAAACTCGATAAATACACGAACAATTAAATAGACACTGATATCATTGAGGCCTCCTTGAAATAGACTGAAAAGGCTTAAACAACCAATTTGGAAACCATCATTTAGCATCCTGTTTTTCTCAGCCTTGAAGAAAGCCTAGAGCATAGACTAATTTTAAACAGCAAATATTCCTTTCATAAGTTTTATTTCAGACTGAAACCCGATCCAGAACCTATTCCATTATTACAGACAAAAGTAAATCCCTAAAAATAATAAAAGTTGTATTAGATTATTGTTAAAGTTTATTTGAACAGTTGCTAATGAGTTGTTTAGCCGGCAGAAAGTTTTATTTGGGTGGAAAACTTTAGCCCAACAAATTGGTCTATTATTGAATTGCCTTAATCAATTTCTATAGGGAACTCTTTTCAAGCCCAGCTCGCTTCTTCTATCCGGCCCATTACGATCGTTGCCTCAGTGAATGCTTTCTATTAAGGGCGGATTGAATGAGACCGCCGTTCAATGTAGTAGATCACCTTT
>NW_027107962.1:140033-141453 GCF_000696795.3 Halyomorpha halys | reverse complement strand
TACGCATTTTTCTGTTATGCTTTCCTAATCATAACATAAGTCTGTAGTAATTGTTTTATGAATTTGTGCGCCCTTCCGATTAAATTTACATAAACATTGTAATAGACTATCCGTAGTAGTTGTCAAACTTGGGTGTAGGGATAAATAGCACCTTATAGTTGTAAAAAAAAGGGAGAATTAAATACGTAATCTTGTATAGATTTCTTGACCCGAAATATTTTACTATGATTACTTTTTTTAAAACATTTTTTATATATTTATGCCGTTAAAAGATAAAAATTGACAATAGGTTGCCTCTCAAAGCCATCAATATAGTAATGGCATGTCATTGTATAGAACAATACCCAGCAATATCTCTTCCGCGGGATTACTCCAGTTAAAGAGATTAGAGAAGATCTCTCACCTCATAGCTATTTTTCTTTTTTAAATGATTTATTTTTCCTTTAATTTTATCTTATATCCCTATCATTTCATGCATTAGCCACCGATCGTCTCATTTCTTTATTACAAGAAATATAATTAGAACAAGTATAAAATACAATTTCGTCCATCAACTAAATCTTCAAATAAGGTCAATAGCACGGAATAATTACAATGTAATTCATTGAGCAACTAATAATGGACTTATCAATATTGTCTCGACATTAATTCTTTTTTATTTAGTATGTAATTATAAAACTAAGCTATTTAAATGCTTCTCTAGTGTAATTAAATCACTTCACTGAGAGGTTGTATTGTTATTAAGTGTTGAAATATGTTACATAAAAAGTAATAAATTTTTTTTTTTTCAATGTTCTTAATATAATTTCATGAGGTACTGTATAAGCCGCTTACTGCTTAAGAGGATTTTAAAGAAATATTGTGGGATTAAAAAAATAACTAAAGAAGCTAAGATATAGAGGATTAACATGAATAAATGAAGAAACTAATTGTGATTTATAAGGATATTAAAATGTATAAAACTATCTCAACACTAACTATCGCTTGTTCCACTAAGCGGTATTAATTTTATGCCGTTACAAAAACGGTGTTTCATTAAAATAATTAATTTAATTCTGCCCTTTTAAAGGAGGTTACTAGTAAATTGTAAGATTCGTTAGGATTTAGTTGAATAAAACATATTATTATTATTTATTGTAATTATTTTTATATCTTTTCCTATTTATCTCTCTATATTCATTTTATAAACTGCTCACTAAAAAAAATTATTATAATAATAATAATTTTAGGAATAACAGTAAAAAAATGAAGGGTACCGTTTGAAACTAGACAATATAATTTTTAATTAACTACTTACAGAAACTTTTGATTTTTTTAAAAATTTAATTATCTGGATTATCTCTCTAGGAAGTCTGGTGAGTCAATTCATTTAAAATTTTTTTTAGGTTAATGACTTCCGTTTTTGAATGAAATATTTATT